>NC_081162.1:17449999-17749999 GCF_012432095.1 Onychostoma macrolepis | reverse complement strand
ATAGGTTGGAACCACAAACTACAACCATCACACAACACTTTTGTACATTTTTCTCTGACATTTTCTCATTGTACAATTTCACTGATTCTCGGTAGAGTGGTGTACGTGCCACTTTTTGTAAACAGAAAAATTTATACAGGTATATTTTATATATTGGTGTTTCGTTCTTTGCCAGTTCAATGTATTAGTGTTTACTTAGAAAATCCATAAATATTAAATACCAGCAGAGCTGACATTTTAAAATAGGGTTTAAAGATTGCTAGATTTTAAAAACATCTACGTAAAATTATATTGCTTAACTGATTTTAAATTCATGTTTTTAACCTTGAACCCATTTGTAAATTTTATCAGGGACAGAGCTGCGGTGGAATGCGGTTCTTGAATGTTTTTAAATGGGCTACAATGGCCCATTAAATGCATCTGTAGATTACCTACAGTATCTTCTTCAATGTCATGCTTGGCAGACACACACAGACAGCTGATCTTCATGGTCAGGCCTTAAACACTGATAAAAACGCCAACCTAAACTCTGCCAAAGCCAGGAAATGACACTGGAAAAGAACATTTTCCTAGATCAACATTGATCACTACAGTACATCTATGAAATAAAGCTTTACAGATCTTTAGGAAGGAAATTTTTGGAAATGAAGACATCCATCTGACCCTTAAGACTTCTTAGCAGATTATACATGCATTTTTTTTTTTTTTTTAATTCATCTGTTTGTGCATGTTCAGGTAAAGCAAAAGCATCATCTGACAGTATTAATCTTAACATCACATTTTTACATTGACTGACATTCCATAAATACGCAAAACATTGACTAATAATCACTTTTTTTTCTCATTGTGATGATAATTAGGATTCTGAAAATATTTGGCCACAAATGCTTTATACCAAATGCCCCAACTGACCAAATATAATTTAATTTAGCTGTTGGTTTTCTTATACAAATATAAGCCTCTTTGTTAAATCAAATTAAAGTATCAATTTGGGAATATGTGTTATCTGAAGAAAAATCTCATTCTTTAAAAAAAAAAAAAAAATTTTTTTCTTTGGTACTAACAAATATCAGCCACAATAACTGAAGACTTCTGATAAATCCACAACAATGTTTACAGTATCACAAACACAGATGCACTAATGACAACTATTGTGCATAACTAGACCATGTATATAAAGATATGGGCCCTTGAGTTCATGTATGGTTTTTTTTATCATGGTGATCTGGCAGCCTCTCACTGAACTGGACAAAAACTATTGGGTCTGAATTTGTATTTGTATAGCTGGATCTGCTTTGACACCGTGACATCCGTATTGCTTTTGTCGACCAGGAGAAGTGTTCAGTTCTAATGTGAATGTTATGATATGACAATTGTAGAAACCTCAGTGCTTTTTGACTGTAATATCTCTGTGCTATTATAGTTTTTTTTTTTTTTTGTCACAGCGAAATGAACCATTTCTTTTTTCTCCCCATTTGAATTGTTCATTTGTTTGAATTTTGTTTTTATTTCCTTTCTGTGAAATAAATGTGGCGTCAAGTCTTGTCCTTCAAGTCTGTAAACAGTTGTAAAAGTAAATCAGATTGAAACTGGATTTGTTTTTCCGAGTCTTTTTTTGTGTATGTGTCTGACCAGATTATACAGGACAAAATAAATATATATATATATATATATATATTGATCATAAAAATAAATCATTAAAAAGTGAAAAATAATAAAAGGGAACAATACAGAAATTAGTGATATTCAATTAGAATTGCTGTATCAAAAAATCTAAATCCTTCGTTATTTTTTTTTTTTTTTTGTTACATTATTTATTTGTAATTTTTGCAGGTTTCGTCCTCCATATAGTAACTCTGAACATCTTACGGTAAAAGTAAGCCACTTTTGTGGGGGATGCAATGAGTATCTGCGACCGCTGGAGGGCGTGGTTGATGCTTATAAAAATTAATTGGGCATTGCGTGGGTTTGTCCCGTGCATAGATAGCTGTGTTTATACAAGATTCCACACAGTTTTTGAGAATTTGTTTGTTTAGTTTTTCTAATAACACAAAGAAAGTGATGAAAACGAGATTTAAGCCTTTTCCCTCTCTGTTTTTCTCAAGCAGCAACTGCTATTGCTGTTCTGTGAATGTAATGAAGTTTGCTAACTTTAGTAGGTCATTTGACCAAAAAAGTAAGAGAACCTGATAAAAATAAAGAAAACTGAGCAATAAAATATCTTATAAATTTAAATTCAGCATTGTTTCTGTTTTGTATTCCGTTTCTCATTGTCAGAGTCTGTGGGGACTGTCAGTTTCATTCACACAGCCCAATTTTGTTCTCTATCAGAGGCTTGGCACACAACATAAAGGGGGGAAAAGGGTTGAGATGTCCTGGGCCCTCAAAAAGCAGGGAAATTTGGCCTCTCCGGGAGCCATTGCAGCACCTATTCTTGTTTTTAGTTTGCCATGTGCCTTGAATACACAAGTATGACAAAAAATGCAATGGAAAACTTTTTTTGCCATCCTTAAACTGGCATCGTGATTTAGTGAATCAGAATGAAACTCAGCGTTTCCTGTTCTCTGTTCGTGGTGGTCCATGGCTCCGGTTGCGTTGTTTTTTGTGCCCAGGACCTCAGTCCAGACCCTGATTTGTATGTTAGTGTACTCAAGGGGCCAAAACTAGTTGCCACAGCAACTGTGTTGAATCTCTCACGGACCCCCCGTCCCCTTCCACCCTCTCTCAGCCTCCCCTCTCAGAACTCTGTGAAACAAAACAAACATTGTCCCTTAACAAGGCGCGGAGAGACAGCGTTCTGTTCAGAAGTGCGGGACATTCAGGTCATATTAGTCCTTCCTCATTGAGTTTAGTCTGAGAATAAGAGAGTCCCCACATACAGGACACTCTCCGCTTTCTCACGTCTGCTGAGGGTGACTTGAAACGGGAAGCCCTGGAATCACCTCACCAGACTGTCATCTCACCCATGCCAAAATAGCTTTTAAAGGTGTACACAAATATTTGTTGAGTACATCCTTCAGAAAGGAAGAAGGTTAGAGTTCTGAGGCATAGGGTCTGTCTTGTCTTGTCTTGTCTTGGGCCCTAAATCTGTCTTTCGTCTGTCAATAAACTCCGACTCTCAAGGGAGCACAGATCAACATCACTAGTCAAACAATGCAATTATATAAACTTCTTGCCTTTTTATTGTTTCTCAACATTAATCTTGGGATTTCCTGTTTGATGCGAGATGTTGTGTGATGTAGCCTATTAGTATACATTCAGATAAAATCACATTTTGAGGGGAATTTGCAAAATCATTGGTTTGTTTTGACATTGATATGCTACATATTTTACATTTTCTGAAGAAAATGTGTGGTGTTTGCCCCTGCAAAAAGGTGTATCCATCTATCCATCCCATAAATAATAATATTATTTGAGTCATTTATTATTATATTATTAATTATTATATTACATACATATACATATATAAGATGCAATTGCTTCAGATGCAAAAACCTCATCTGAGGTTTTTTTTCTTTTCTTTTCTTTTTTTAAATGAGCATTTTATCAGGCTCCTATGCTCAGTAATTTCACTTTAATGGTAATGAAATGGTTATTAGTCAGTTATTGAAATGATATGCTCAAAAATGTCCAATGTTATTTTCATAGGAGCCTGATAAAAATGCTCATTCGATGCTCTACTAATGAACTGAAACGAACTGCAGTGTATAACGGTGTTAAAACTCAATGTTGCTATTTAATAACTCCGTGGTTTGTTTGTTTGCGATACAGTGACGAATGATTTTCAACCGTGAATTCTGAACACAGTAATGCTAAGTTGCAAATAATTTCTTCGTCTGGAAGTAGCCTACATTTTTTTTTTTTTTTAAATTAGAGCTTGTTTCTTTAGTTCAGAAAAACGCAGCGCATGCTGACGCAATCTGAGCGCGCGATGAGCGTTGCGAGCAAAATTATTTTTTTTTTTTATGTCTGGCGTTTAAATGGGTTTATAATAAATGTATCGCATTCAATTCCAAAACTATTAGGTGCTTTGTGCTGACCAATTAATCACAACCAAACTTTTCTCGGTCGAAGATCTAAAGAGTTTTGGAGCACGACGATGTCAAATATATGCTTGTCTACTGATCTATCTCTTGTTCAAAAGGACATTGTCCTGGACGTGACCTCAAAAAGAACTCATGACATTGAACAACTAATGCGAGCTGTCTTGCTTAATTGGACAATGAAATAGAGTAAATTTGAATGCAATTGAATTAAATCACAATTGTACTTTCCAAATACAGATATGAACGTCAGAACTAGCTACCTATCTTAATGTTTTGTTTTGTTTTAATTCCATGATTTACTGTAGTATAATGCTTCCTGTCCTATTGGCATTGAGTGTTGTGAAGAGATTTGTTGATTTGTGGCACAAACTTCATTACAGGGAACAGAGCCTCGTCTGTTCTCCTTCAGTCATTATAGCCAGTGGAGCTCTCTCTTAAAGCCCTGCTCAATTCTCTAATGAGGCCATTCTCTACCTCTCTCACTTGTCTTCTGAATCTCTGACAGGCTCTGAGTGCAAGCCAAAACCACAAGACAGAAGAGGTCCAGCCCCTTCCCAACAAACCCTGCAGCAACACACATGTCAGTCTAACCCAAACATTTGTATCTTTGAATTAGTTTATTATGTTTCACGGTCTGCTGAATGTTAGATGATCAATTTGAAGATGAGTTTTTCGAGAGCCCATCTGGAAAAATGCATCTTTTATGTGACTAATGACTCCTTTCAGTGTCTAAAATAGCTTCCATACACACTGGTCAGCACAACGACAGACATGACAAGCGTACAAACGTTGTACTATTGACAAATTCTTTGATTCCTACATTGACAAGAAAAGGTGGCAAATCCAAGTGGGTTTTTGTTCACACTTGGCCATTCTGGAAAAACACGTGAATTTTTAGACGGTGTCTTGGCAACTCAGCCGTAGTCTGGCTATTGATATTCACAGTAGAAGCTTCCATCTCCTTTTCAGAACAATAGAAACCTTATGGGAATGAAGAAACCAAGTCGGTGAGGACAAATCTTCTCCCTCAGGCCCTGATGGACATTTGAGAGATTAGTACAACCCTTGACACTATTTCTCGCAATTTCACAGATGAATGAGACAACATAAATTATTTAAAGGCATTTATTGAATAGAGTTTTATCAACTGTTTATGGACTTTTAAAAGAATTTGCTTATGAAAGCAACTATGTGCAAAAGTTACAATAGTCCCTTGAGGAGGTACACCATTCAAATTTCTGTCTTTTTGTTCTACCGTACTACATGAAGGGGCTCAAAAAGCTAGTTTGCTCATGGATTTTGCTTTCAAAAATGATCTATTTACATTCTAATACAGTGCTTATATACAGAAGTTGACAATCAACGGTGTAGATGAATGTTCAGTGGTTATGAAAAAAGTGGCATTAATTAAAATTAGTGATAAATAACATTTGCCTGAGTAACAGACAAATACTCCTTACATTTTTGTTTCGCAAGTTTTCCTATTATATGAACAAGATGATGTGTTATTTGTGATCTGGTAGTATTCACTGCATTTCTGATCTCACAGAGTGTTCAGCTAAATATTTATACACTCTGAGCTATGTGTAAAATTCATAACTGTCTGTACAAAAAGGTAGAACTATGAATGTGGGACATTTGAAGTCCAAATTACAGTGACTTGAGTGGAGACCCTGGTTGATATATTAAAGGGATAGTTCACGCAAAAATCAACATTCTGGCATAATTTACTCCCCCTAATGTTGTTCCAACTTTGTATGACTTCCTTTCTTCTGCGGAACACAAAAGAGGATATAATGAAGAATTGTTTTGTCCATACAATGAAAGTCAATGGGGTCCAAAACAACACAGGACCCCACTTGGCTTCCATTGTATGGACATAAACATGGAGACAAAATATCTTCTTTTGTGTTCTATAGATTACAAAGAGTCAATGGTTTGAAATGACACGAGGGTAAGTAAATTATTGGGTGAATTATCCTTTTAAGATTTTATAGGTACATTGAGCCATCCTGAGATATTACGGAATGAATCTTCAGATTTATGCCAAACTTACAACTTTAGTTTTTTCTCACTAAGTTTGTACCAAAACCAAAATTGCAATTTGGCCTCAGATTTGTTGAACAATGCTAACTTGCTCCAACATAACAGTAAGAACTGCTAATGTAATGATGGCCGCTTGTGGATAATGGGAAGAAGGTAGGTTGTAGGTTCCATGTCATCTCATGATGTTATCACTTGGGGACGGGATCCGCCTACTCAGCTGCCAATGGACAAGATGGTTGAACTGTCCTTGGCTTTGTCAAAAAAAATGGAGGACACATCATTGGTGGTCTTGAGCTTGCCTTCAGCGACGTTTTGGGTGGATGAAGAGTTGCTCGGTTGGCATTCTTCACAGCAGCAGCAGCAACAGTCCATGAAGGCCTGGCCCAGAGACTTGCACAAGCAAAGCAGCAGCACTGGTGTCACGGATGACTTAAAGAACAGAAAGAACTGGTTTATGAGGGCCAGAAGAGAAGTCACCTCCTCAGACACCTGGATGGGAGCGTACGCCAAAGTCAGGTTGCAAACATTCTCCGGCAGCGTGCAGACACCATAGACCACCGCTAGAGCCATGACCGTGCAGTTGAGCTGCCGTTCGATTTGCTGAGCGTGCTGAAGCTTTTGTTTTTTGGATGGAGATCGCTCCTCGGGCCGCTTGGGAGAACTTCCGCTCCCGCCGGATACATGACAGGTGGCCAGCTGACAGAGCAGGGTGAAGACAACGGGTAGACAGAAGTAACAGCCGAAGTACCACCACATGCGTGCGTCATGGTAGTTGATAACGAGAGAATAGATGGATTCGGGGAGATCTGGATATGGACTCATGATGCAGGTGTCCACTTGGTCACCCAGACCAGGTGGTGTCACCTGATGCAGCTGCCACAGGAGCAGCTCAGGAGCCGCCAACACCATGGAGCCAATCCACACCACCGCCAGCTTTGCCAGGACCTTCTGACAGCGCTCAACTCGTCGGGCCTTTGGCATGGAGCTTGTGGCAGCATGGAAGCGGTCAATGCCCAAAGCACACAGACTGAAGGTTGTCACGCCAAGAGAGGTTACCTGGAGGGTGTGCAAAAAAAAATCAGTATTGCTAAAATATATGTTAGTGTTTTTTTATGATGTTTTTTCATGAGTTACAGTACAAATAAATGATTAGATTCGGGATGAATCCATACTAAAATTGTGGTCAAAATAGACATTGCACTTAATGTAGCATTTATTTTATTAGTTTTATTTTTTGAATCTTTTACAATACAATACAATCTTTTACAATAAAGATTCAGTTACAAAAAAGAAAACTAAAAAAAATAAATGCTACAAGTGAATTTAGGAATCAGAACAGTATAATATAAAGTATGAAAAATTTACCTTGTTGACATGATAAAAATTTAATATTGCTATTAGATTATTTTACATTTGAAAATGTTACTACTCACTCGAAGTTAATATTACTAGATAAACATTTAGTGCACATTAGATGATGACAAAGATAATCAGTATTTTAAAATAAGGGGAAATGCACAATTAAATTGATCAATAATGATAAATCAATAATTGGTAACATTGGCAAATAATATATAACCAATATGGTGCCGATACATTGTGCGTCCCTCTTGATTGTCATAAATAGTAATCATAGATTTAAATATAGAATTGTAGTGGGTATTTATAATTGTTAATTCTGTGTGTTTTATGAAAACATTAACATTAAAATGAAAAGGTTATGTTACATGGTCTGTAGTGTTTTGAAATCCAGAATATCGTGTCAGTCTGAATTTAAAAGTTTCTGTTAAAGAAATATTGGCACTATCTAAACTTTGGCCACATTTTCAATATAATTTTCAGGTAAATTAGGCCATGAGAAATTGATCAAGATTAAATGTAAACTTGACACTATGCCTTAGAAGGGCCTCACCTCTATGTAAGGCACAACTCTGCAGGAGAAATCTCCCAGCAGCCTCTTATTGGTGAGTTCGTTAAAGACCACCACAGGCAGACAGAAGCAAAGCACCAGAAAATCCCAAAAAGCCAAACTTGCAAGAAAGTAGTTCCATGCGCTCCTCATGAAGTAATTTTGCCACACAATGCACATTACTGCCAGATTACCCACGACGCCAAAGGCAAACACCACAAAAGCCAGAAAGAGAATCCCATAAGCGCTGTAAGAGCTGTCAGTAATGGGAAACAAAGGATTGTGGATTTTTGTGATGCTCCTTTTTGTTGGATGGCTATTAGGAATCTGTTCACCAGTCACATCAGTGCTGTTTCCATTTTCAGCCAGTGAGGAATTGGCCATCTCTGTGAAGGGCAAAGGACTTGTAGTTTGTGTGTCCATGGATCCTTTATCTTCATCTTCCACATCGAGCACTTCTTGCTGTGTGCTTTCTTGTGAATCATGTTGATTAAAACTATCCTCCTCGACAGGTGTCGTGTCTTGATTTCCTATTTTTGCTTCTGAAGCACAAGCACTCAGAAGCAAAGCCAGTGTCATAAGATAAATCAATTTGTAATCTTGTATCCCCATCTTCAAGGCAAAGTCCAGTAATATACAATCAAAGGAAATTGCTTCAAAACCAGTAACTAAATACAGACAGCAGAGGCTGAGGTAAAGACCCTGGTTAAGGCACTGCTGCAGTTTGGGATCCCTTGTGCCAAAAGGCTCTGTTTTCTGCAGTCCTGTAGACCAGAGAGCAGCTCTCTTATCAAAGCTATGGATGGCTGCTCCCTCTCAATAGGGGTCTATGGAGTCACACCCCCTTTTGCTGCTCTCCCTCACTGACTGATGGGTGTGATTGCCCTCTGCTGGCACTAGAATGCTGTTTTAAAGCACTATAATTTACTGACCTGAGAGTTTTTAACATGACTATTAAAGTGAAAGAAATAAAACTAGTTTTCAAGCTGTGGCGAATTAAAGAGATGAAACTAAATGCATAAATACACATACAACCAGACAGAAGTTTGGAATAATTGAGATTTTTTTTTAAAAATGTTTTTGAAACAAATCTCTTATGCTCACCAAGGCTTTAATATCTTTTAAACTGCAATTTATTCCATTACTCCAAGAGTCATATGATTCTTCAGAAATCATTCTAATATGCCAATTTGGTAATAATTCTTAATACATTTTTGCTGCATTTTTTTTGTTGTTTTTTTGGAAACAGCTGAACGGTATTTTTGTTTACAGTGATGCAGCCTGACAGACAGGTTAAAAAGCTGGTTAGACAATCCTTTAAAGATGACATGACTAAAGTTATCATGTCTGAACTTCTAGGAATCTAGATTAGAATGGGTTAGAAAATTGGATTGCTTCCAGAAAAGATTAGATTGCGTTAGATTAGAATGGAAAAAGAAAACATGCATGTGTAAAGAAATACATCTCTATCTCTGTGTTTAATTTCAATCAGCATTATATATGTTAAGCAGAGTTTGCGATACAAACTCTCTGTCTTGTATGAATATATTACCTTTGACTGAAAATGCGTTTTTTTTTTTTTTTTTTTGCTGCAGTTCCTGCCTTGGTCTGGGGAGGCCGCAGTTTTCGAAACAACAAAGATGGCAATGGCCCTTCACACACCACGAGTATTAAAATGTGTAATGCATGTTAAATGACCACAGTCAAATGCACTGTGTGTGCCAAAATGTGTCAGCTACATGCTTTCAAAATCCTTCTCTTGGAGTTAACAGTCTGCATGTGTATAATGCTTAGTAAAGCAACACTAACAACATAAGTGTGACATGCTGCTAGTGATTCAGAAATGTCTTCCTTCTCTTCCCTTTTGGGTTGTGCATAATGTATTTGCATGACATCATTCATTAATTTTTAAATATGCCTAATACTAAAAATCCATTAGTTAACCAATGATATTCACATGCAGAAAGCTACGTTTGTTAGCTCAAGATTATTTGCTCTAGATAGGCCTGCAGTATATGACTTAAGATAAGCTGATGTCACTAATATTATTCTCTGATATTTGTTCTTGATGGCTGCTCAGCCAATGGTTCTCATGGAAATTGCTAATGTAACAGTTGCGTGTGTGACTGTAGTTAATTGATTGTATAGTATATACATTAAAATGTAAAATACTCTGCATAAGTGTCATCACACAGTTGTTTGCTGAAGAGTCACAGCATACATGGATGCTAAAATCTGAAATTTGATGCTTCATGGGCAGTAATGTTACGAAACAGGAAGGAGTGGAACATTTACACATTTTGTGGGTATGGGTGGTGGATAGATTATCTGTATGGATGATATTATCTCTCGGCTCTACACTCACATGCATGCAGAGAGCATCTAAAATTTACAACAAATCATTTCCTAAATATTAGCATCCAATCCACATCAGTCAGAAAGAGTTATGTGTGCACATAAACCATCCTACTATCAATTAAGATAAAAAAAATATATATAAATATTATATATATGCATGTACTGGATTTATATTGTCATAATATTTGGATACTATATATTTAAAATTGAATAGTTGAAAATGAAATGTGTAGTAAAATTGACCCACCCTCAGGCTGTCCTAGACAAATTTGTTTCTTCATTGGAGAAGAGTTGGATAAATTTAGCCTTACATCACTTGCTCACCAATTGATCCTCTGCAGTGAATGGGTGCCGTCAGAATGAGAGTACAAACAGCTGATAAAAACATCACAACAATACACAAGTAATCCACACCACTCCAGTCCATCAATTAACGTTTTGTTAAGTGAAAAGCTGCAAGTTTCATTTTTGGTTGAACTATTATTTTAAATATTAATCCTATCATTATAATGATATGCAATTACATCACAAAACATTATAACGTTTTGGTGCAGGGACTGCAAAACCATAACATATCAAATCTAAGTGCTTTATGATGATATCTGATACCAACAGGAAATGTCATCTAATACTAATGAGGGCATCATTAGTGGTTACTCTGAGAGAGACTTTTTCTGGGTTTTACTCTGCTCCATTACAGGAAATGTATGTTTCATATCTAGGAAATATGCTGATGCTAAAGGCATTTCGATTTTTCATTAAAATGACAGCGTTTCTGAACTTAACAAATTAACTCAGCAAACTGATGTTTTAAAACTGACAGAGAACTTTTTTTTTTTTTTTTTTGTGGTAATATAGTTTTTCTCCTGTTTGATAAGTGGGCTGAGGCATTGTAGACATCTCCCTGTGTCAATAAGGATATGAGGAACAAACTAGGTAAAGCTGGAGGATCCTTTGGTCATGTGGCTTAAGTGAGCATAGCATGCACACACACTTAACACTTTTTTTTTTTTGTCTTTCCGACTCTCAGTTGTTATTTGGCTCATTTTTGAAGTGATTACTTTTGAATGTTTGAATTATGTAGTCATTTACGACTCATGCAAGTTTTCGTCAGTCTCACCTGACTGTCTGTTAAGAGTCATTAATATGCAGTCAGCCAAAATCTGTGTATGACCTTGCCCTTATAGGGAGATCTGAGCTAAAAGTGAGATTTAACGAGCCAACGGAGGGTAGCAAAGAACCTGTAAAATACTGGGCTTGGAGATTATGTGAATATAAAAATATTTCCAAATGAGGCCATAGCTAAGGCTAGGAAAAAAAACCTTCTATGGTGTCAGAAATGTTGTTGTGGTTGCATGTGATGCATTCACAGACTGAAGCGCTAATTAGAAAAGAGTCAGCATTTAGAAAAGCCAGCACTTTAGTTATTGTGTATTAAATAATAACTGTAAGGTTAAAAGCTTTGCTAATGTACAAAGTGGTTTTAATGTAATTTTAGGACTCCAGATCTGAGAAGGTGTTGCTCAGACTTCAGCAACATGTCTCGCTTGTGTTGTGCGCCTACATTCCCAAAATATGCAAGTAATTACTCAACTAGAGTTTTCACATTTTAATCAAAAACATGGGGTTGCAGAAACAGTGGGAAGTCGTAATAAACTTCTAATTTACTTTCAGCGCCAGCCAACAATGCAAATCCAGCCACAATTACATCCCATCTCTCTTGAAGCTTGATTTGAATGCAAATTTGCCTGGACATCCATTTTGAATACGTGGAAACACAGCTCAACATTCAGAGCAAGCACAGATGTGATTTTGCATGTCACAGATTTGTGCGTAGGTATCTTTTCTTGCTGATGGTGGTGTTTCCATGGCTCGTTATTGTGAATAATCATTTTATATACCAACTTGACATACTGTGACCTTTTTATACATAAATGAATGGAAAGATAGATTGCACCTTTCTCAACTGTGAATCTCTCAGCATAAACCACAACACATCAAAGTGTGAAACTCTTGCTGTAGTAACTGTGTACTACATTCAAAAATATAGAGCTGCTAAGTCTTCATTATTGCCATTATGGACACTTGGTGGATCAGATTGATATGACTAAAAAACATGGTTGCTGAAGCTGAACTGGCCTGTCAAAACGATAACAACAAAAGCCCCTTGTATTGTCTTGCTGAATATCATGTTTTGTCTTGTGAACTAAAGCAGGAAATTTTGTCCAAGTTTATAAAATGAATGGTTGGGTGGGTCTGTTTTTATAGAAGCCTGTACAGCTTTCTCATAGAGGAACCGCCTCATCCTGTGACCCTTAAAATTAAATTTTGTTGTTGTACTATAACGCTAGTCAGATTATTTATTAGATTCAACTATATGAAACATTTTTACACAAATATATCAAGTATAACAAACGGTACACAGGTGGGCCTATGTACTTTTAAAATAATCGCGCCAAACGGCTCATATTCTAACAAAAAGAGCTGTCTGTCCAGAAGTGTCATTGATTGTTTCAGGTTTCTCTTTCTGTCAGGGCTCTCTGTTGCAGTGTGGAGAGAGTGGTAGCGAGTCTCATCTGTATTCTTCCACGCGGTGCCTCCCCTACAGGCGTGTTTTGACTTGACAAAGTTACGCGTGCTTCCTGGTTTGAAGCACTATGACCTCAGGTAGGCTAAGCCGCAAAACTCCAACGACGAGTCACTTCTGCTTCTCGGACCTCTGCGCTTTACATTCCCAGCTGCACATCCAGCCGGGGATTAACTTTTGTAGGTTTTCTTTCCTTTGCACGTTTTCCAACTCTACCGGGATGCATTTATACTTCAACTGTGGGTGAAGCGCATGCCTACACCCGCTTTATATCAGGAAGAGTTTGTAAGAAAAGTGTCCGGGCTTCTCAAGATCAGACTGAAGCGTCCAGACTCCTGCGTGCTGTAAATAGCAAAGATGTCTGATTCAGCGTCCAGTTTTCTGCATATAGGGGATATTGTCTCCCTGTATGCAGAAGGAACTGTCAATGGCTTTATAAGCACACTGGGGTAAGTGTCTTCTTTCATTGACTTTTCTGTCTTCCTGCCTGCCTTCACCTCAGCCCAAGACTCTGCACAAAATACAGTTTTATGTTCATTTAAAACGCAGTAAATCATAGCCATCATTGTGTAATTTAATTTCTCATCAGTTGAGTTTATTTTTAAATGAAATTATTGGCATTCTAGTCTTGAGAACTCAAGCTTTGTTCTTTTTCTTTGCTAGTTGGGTGTACTGTGGCTTTCCTTTACTCTGAGCTTTGATGTGTTTGAGTTTATGGTTTGCAAAAATATCGAGAGCTGCACACAGGTGTGCAGTTATGTTACAGTGCAGTTAACTGCCTAGAATCATAATTTGATTCACATTTTGATTGATAGGCAGACTGTCAGACAATTATATGTACTGTAAATATGTCCATGTATGTGTATATTATGCATATTTTATATATATATAGTCAGGACATCACATAAACTCTTTGGGTTTTATACAGAACTTAAGAAAAATCCATTCAAACAGCTTCATCTTGAGTTTACATTTACAATGAAGCCTATAGTCATTGAAAGTGAGAGACCTTTTTAGCGTTATTCGCACTGTATGAACTTTTCAGCCCAAACCTTACTGTTGTTTTAATGTCAGGAGGAAACACCACCCTTGTTTTGGATCCAGGCCAGATGCAAGAACAAAAAGATGGAGACAGTCATCTTAAAAAGCCAATGTTTTGCCGGAATGGCTCTCTGAAATGGCATTCAGAAGTGTCCAGGGTTTTTCCTTGGGCTATTTCAGCCATTCAGGCTCAACGGGTGTCTTATTGTAATGGTGTGGTAACCTATAAACACATTTTAGCCTGTTTCTTAGAAGCCCTCAAAGGCTGTTTGCAGTTGTAGGCTACTCTAGGGGTATTATTGAGTAGGACGGGATATATAATATAACATAATTAGACCTTAAAGACACTTTGGCAGAGCATGGACCTTACGATTTAAAGTATTTAGCAGGATGTCCACCAGAAGTCTGTAGAAACTAAGAAATTCATGTTCCAGGCCAGGACTGAAGCTCTTGTTCATGACTCGTAACTCTTTATGACCACTGATATGCCACAGTGTGCCTCTTGAAGGCTTTTGAAGAATCGTTTTATTGAGATGACTCTGTGTTTACCTTCCCAGGCTGGTGGATGATCGTTGTGTCGTGGAGCCAGCAGGTGGAGATCTAGACAACCCGCCCAAAAAATTCAGAGGTATTTTATAGTTTTTAAAATAATCTTTCACACAGCTAAATGTAGTTCCAGAATGATTATTACATAATGTAGCTCTTTGGAAGTCTTGATTCTGATTGGTAAGTGGTGCTTACAACCTTTGCGGTCCCCAGAGAGAAATTAAAAATAAGAAGACCTGTCATATTTTAGTTAAATATGCAACCTAACTAATCTGAATAATAACTTGGATTGCAGATTAATCATAATCATGTCTGGTTGCGAGGCCAATTGTTTTCTAAATGTAATACATTTTTTCAGTACAAATCTATTTCATGTCCACACAGTATATCAAATTATTTGGTAAGAAGCAATATAATATGCAGTATTTGATTTTTATTTGAGTTTAATTTATGTTTTTAGCCTAATATTATATTTTGATTTTATTTCAGCTTTATTTTAATTTTATAATTTTTTTATGGGTTTCAGCTAACATTAACAACAGTGGTACAGTCAGTCATTTCACAAATGTGAAAAAGTGAAAAGTAGCATGTAAAATACGTATGGCTGGTTTTGAGTTACCTGGTATTGCTAGGTTATATTTACTTTAGTCCTGTTGAGCAAGCTGCTATTTACGTTAGTGTTGGTTTGTTGGTAACTAACTGGGTCAACAATGCAGTTAAGTAACCTCAAACCATAAACCCCCCAACCCATTAAGATCAGATCTGATATGCAGATGATACAAAAGTTTAGTTGAGATCAAATGTGAGCGAATACAAAATTAGTTTTTCCTGTGAAAGTCCAAAGCAAATTTTAAATATTTATTTTATTCTTTCCCAAAATTCAGCTTTTTTCTCAAAGTTGATCTCTCAAGAACAGTGTCTACAATTGTTTTAAATGTATTTATTTATTTTTTCAATTGAATTACTTTTTCCAAAAACAGACACACAAACAGCTGATACAAATGTTATTTTTTTATTTTGTGAATCTAGACTGCCTCTTTAAGGTTTATCCCATGAACCGATATTCTGCCCAAAAACAGTTCTGGAAGGCTAAACAGGCAAAACATGAGAAGGATAAGATTGGAGACATGGTGCTTCTTCAGAAATTGCAAGTAAGTCACGAACAATTCTACTGAATTTAAATCATCAGCATAATCCACCTTTGGTTTTTAATTACAGCTGTGAGCAAAGAGGAATCTGATGTATTTAATATGTTTGCTGGGACACATTTCATATGATGATTGACATTTGAGCTGCTTGCAGTCCTTAGTTACTCATTTGTTTGTTTTTTTTCTTTTTTGTTTTCGTACCAAAGCATGCAGCTAATTTGGAACAAAAGCAGAATGAGGCCGAGAACAAAAAGGTCCATGGGGATGTGGTAAAATACGGCAGTGTCATTCAGGTGAGAATCTGCATTTAGTAAAATGACACCTGTTAATTATTTGCTAATGCAGTCAATGTGATCTGATGGTTTTTTTACGGATTGTTTCTCTATAAATACATCTTTGCTGATTGTTTGTTTGTTTGTTTTTTTATATTTCAAATTAGAAAAGTTTCCCACTACATTTCTTCAGGAAATCATTACTCCATTTAATAATTCTGTTAAAACTTACAAAATAAAGGTTATGTAAAGCTCTATCAAACAGCTGTCTATTCCCTAAGTGTAAAACCATTTAATCCCTTATATAGTGGAGTAGAAATGTGCAGTTCTGTCACGTAAACCTTGTTTCTAGAAACAAAAGATTAAGAGTTATCCTAGTCACCCAATGTAATCATGCATTTCATTCAAGATTCAAGGTGCAACACCAACTATGGACTCTAAAAAGAGTTATTATATGACTTTTAGCTGTTAAAAAAAAAGATGCTTCTGTAATATGGGGACATTGGGAATTGACATTTTCAAAATAGATCAATGTAATTGGCTGGACAAGGTCTGTATATGACATTTGGAGCTGGGTTAGTAATATTAGCAATGAATGAAATAAAAGCCATTTTGATGAAAGATAACACAGACAAATATTTTGTTTCATTGGAATAACCTGCATCAATGAATCTTGCACAGTATGTATATTAATAAACTAAACAAAGTCTCTTTTGATTTTATGTTGACTTATGTAGACATGCAGAGTTTGTTAATGGGGTCACAACTATCCCGCATATCTTTATCTGAGTCAGAAAGGCAAGAAAGAAATGTGTTTCCTCCCTGTTAGTGACGTCAGTTACAGATAATTGCCTACAGCAATGCCACACTATAGGAAATGGTGCCTTTTCCTGTTACTATAGCGTATCCTAAAATAAAAAAGAGCTTCCCATATCCAGTGATTCCATTGGGTTAAAGCTGTTTCTTAATAAACCAGCCAACATGTTTTTTTTTTTCATTTTTATTTATTTATTTTTTCATTGAAATAACGTTGTAGTCTTTAGGAATTGTTGAATAGTTTAAAGTGATCAGCTCTGTTTACTTCCATTCAGCAGACACACAGTGGCAGAGGAGGTGCAACCATGTTATAATGTACACATTCAAGATATTTGCAAGGTCTTTTTTTAGAAAAAAGGAAGTACTTTCTTTCTAATAAGCTCTGTAGTAGGTGCAGCGCTGTGGAAAAAAGCAATAAACCACAAAGGCTGTATGGTGAAGTGAGAGGGTGTTGTTGGCATGATGGTCTCGAGTGACTTGCATGTATAAAAAGTCAGCAACAATATGATTTAACACACAAATGTTCAGCTAATAATTCAATTTATTAATTAAAATCATAACAGTTCTGCCGCCAGGTAATAAAATGTGTGTGGCTCATGCAACCTATTATAGAACCTAAACTTTCCTTTTTATCTGTAAGAAGGAGTTTACAGACTAGAAGTTTTTATTCTAATAAATGTCGATGTGTTTTCAGCTACTGCACATGAAGAGCAACAAGTATTTGACGGTGAATAAGCGTCTTCCAGCATTGCTGGAGAAGAACGCAATGCGTGTCACTCTTGATGGGACGGGGAATGAGGGATCCTGGCTTTTCATCCAACCTTTCTGGAAGCTCAGAGCCAATGGAGACAATGTAATTCACGCACGCATATGCAAGCGCACAAGAAACTCAAAACAAGCTTATAAGGGTAAATTGTATGAAAGTCATGAGTCATGTTTTTTATGCTAAGATCAGATTAAACTCAATAAATTTGCATAAAGTTGAAGCCAGTTTTAGATCCATTAATTCATTATTGTGGTTAGTTACAACTGAAACTAAAATTAAAACCACTGAAAAAACATTTTGTTACTTAAAATAAATGTTATCTGAAATAATATATATATATATTTGTTATTTTTTATTTCCATTTTAATTTTGTTTAACTTTATATAATAAAATAACTAAAACTAAAACTGATATAAAAAGCTATATTGACATGAAATAAAATACCCAACAAAATTACTGAAACTTTAATCAAATTTAAAAAGAAAATAGGAAATACAAAAATAAAAACACAAAATATTAATAAAAACTATATTAGGATTGCTATGATACTAAAATAACACTGCTTCCCTCCCATAGCTTTTGTGACTAATGTAAAAATAAATTTTTTACAAATTATGTACAATTGTAAAATATAAATTACTTAAATCAAGCATTTACATTATGCAGTATTTGTTTCATTTATTCTGAATTTATTACATTTATTACTGTAATGTTTTTACTGTAATATATATTTTTTAAATGCTCTATTAAAGATAAATAAATGAAAATCATAGAAAATAACATCCGAATGGCTTTTATGTCACAATGTAGAAAATCAATTTTTTAAACAAGCTCCGTTTTCTGTATGTAAAATGCTTTTTACATATTTTTCTTTTGGTTTTGGGCTGCAGTATAACCTTGCATGCTTTTATGAGATTCACCTTTATACCTATATTCACTATGTACCTGTATACACATGCACCTATGTTTTTTTTAACGCCATACATTTACCTGCACACCTTATAATTACATATCATAGTCTATACAAATATAGACACACATACTCAGCGCACACACAGCCCACATACACACTCGCAAAGTTAGGTAAAATGCATGCAAATGACTCTATACACATATGAACAGGTTTGCTGAGCTAATCCGACTTTAAATGTTTGTAGATTGCTTCTCCCGTGTGTAAACTGATAGAGATGTACATATTTGCTTTTTAGATATCTGTGGCTGTGAGTCTGTGACTGAATCGTTTGTACTCCATTTCAGGTGGTAGTTGGAGATAAGGTGATCATGAATCCTGTGAATGCTGGACAGCCTCTCCATGCCAGTAATTACGAGCTTCCCGATCACCCAGGGTGCAAAGAGGTGGGCCTGTTTGAAAAGACATGATCAGTTTGCCTTGAAGTTCTTTGTCAACATGCCTGTGAAGCAGACAGATTGTGGCTGATTGCACGCAGCCCAATAGACATATGTACTTGTGCCGTAACTCGAGACTGTGAACTAGTTGTTGTCATTTCTCCAAAATGTACATGTTTTCTGAGATAAGTAATGGTTCTGTGAAGGAAAGTCAGCAAAAAAGCTGAAATAAGTTCTATGTGCCACTGTCTTCTAATAATGTAAGACTGCCCCCTACAGATCAATTCAGTCAACAGCAACACCAGCTGGAAGATCAGTCTGTTTATGATGTTCAGTGACCATAAAGATGAAGTCCTTAAGGGAGTAAGTGCAACGAGCACATGCATAATTCATTATTACAAACCTGTTATAGTTCATACCAACAAGTCCATGTCATTCTCTTGCTGTTTTTAAAATAAATGCTAAGCCATATTGCATGTTTTCAGCTTTTGCATACACCATAGCCACATTTTCAAACCAATTTTATAATATATATCCAAAGCCAAGCCAGTTATGGTGCTATCTCATAATAAAAGTCATATTCATGCTATTCATGCATAGGGAGATGTGGTGAGGCTTTTCCACGCAGAACAGGAGAAGTTTCTGACCTGTGATGAGTACAAGTCTAAGCTACATGTGTTCCTGCGCACAACTCTGCGTCAGTCTGCTACTTCAGCCACCAGCTCCAATGCATTATGGGAGGTTGAGGTAAGATTGATTTAGCAGATTTCCTGCTAAGTCCTGGTAGGATTTAGATTCAGATGTGTGTGGGACTGAATGAAATTGTATTACAACTAGAAATGTATTCAAAATAGGTTAATGTTAGTATATTAGCTGTTTTTATTTTTGATTGACATATTATATCATGTAGTAGTTTTAGAAGCCTGTTCAATTCAAGTTTTCAATTCAAGTTTATTTGTATAGCGCTTTTTACGATACAATTCGTTGCAAAGTGTCTTTACAGGAAATTAAGTGTAGAAACTTAATATATTTAACTTATGGCAAAATTTGGTAATTCTGTATGTTGTCTGAGGGTTGGCGTCCTCTGAGGGGTTGGCATCATCTCTTCTCAGGTGTTTGGTCATCTCAGATCTTTTAAGGGTAGGATTCAGCCTGAAGCTTCTGTAATTCCTAGTTACAGAAACAGAGAAACAAATAGAGACATAATTAGCGTAGCTGCTGTTCCATCCAAGCAAAAATGATTTGTTCAACCCAAGCTAAAGAATAATAATGTGTGTTTGATCAGATATAACTGCAGTACAAGATTATATGATGCATTATGTGAATGCTTGGCTAAAGAGATGTGTCTTTAATCTAGATTTAAACAGAGAGAATGTGTCTGAACCCCCAAACAATATCAGGAAGGCTATTCTAGAGTTTGGGAGCCAAATGTGAAAAAGCTCTACCACCTTTAGTGGACTTTGCTATCCTAGGTACTACCAAAAGTCCAGAGTTTTGCGACCTTAGGGAGTGGGTTGGATTGTAGCGTGGTAGAAGACTAGTTAGGTACGCAGGAGATAAACCATTTAGGGCCTTATAGGCAAGTAATACTATTTTGTAACTGATACGGTACTTAATAGGTTGCCAGTGCAGAGACTGTAAAATTGGGGTAATATGATCATATTTTCTTGACCTGGTAAGGACTCTAGCCGCTGCATTTTGGACTATCTGTAGCTTGTTTATTGAAGATGCAGGACAACCAGCTAGCAGTGCATTACAATGGTCCAGTCTAGAGGTCATGAATGCATGAATTAGCTTTTCCTGTTACCTGATTCTTTTTATGTGATGTGAAGTTGCAATCATGAGAGAGAAAGTTATAAATTTTAACTTTTAAGAATACATTTTTAAGGTCCTTTTTACTATTTGGAGGTGGTAAGGTGCCTCTGTAGTGACATAATGTTTGCTTGTTTGTTGTAGGTGGTTCACCATGATCCGTGCCGTGGAGGAGCAGGACATTGGAACAGCCTGTACCGATTCAAACACTTGGCCACAGGGAACTATCTTGCTGCTGAAGTAAAACTCTCTGCATTTATAGTAATCTCATAAATGGTTTGATAATATTAGAAGGACTTTTTTACATTATTTATTTGTGTTGCAGGAGAACCCAGGTTATAAAGAAAACAGCAATGATATAGAGGTAGGTAAAATTACATGTTCTGTATGACTTCTGTATTGCTATATGGCATGGTAACCAATGGAAAAACTTTCTGGTAGACATCTGACTGTAAGACTTGGATCAGGAGTTCATGAGATGTTAAAAATTAGATGCAAAGACTGCTCCTATCTTATGTGTTCTGAAAAGACCTTTTCACTCAAAAAAGTCTCTTACTTGTACTTTGTCCATAGGTGGATAGTAGCCGTATCAAGAGAAGCCTAGGAGAGCGGATAAAATACAAACTAGCTGCAGTGCCTCATGGGAATGACATCGCCTCTCTATTTGAGCTGGACCCCACCACACTGCAGAAGACTGATTCATTTGTGCCACGGTATTCAATTCTATGCTTTACTCTCTCTGTATTTGTTTTGCTGCATTCTGTGGGATAAAGGAATTTGTTTGATTAAAAACTTGATTAAAGGATTCCTGCTGCATATTCATCTTCTCAATTTCCAACAGAAATTCTTATGTTCGATTCCGTCACCTGTGCACAAACACTTGGATCCAAAGCACCAACATTCCCATCGACATTGATGAGGAGAGGCCAATTCGGTTGATGGTAAAGAACTTTCTCTGTACTGTCTGTCTTTCTAACCGTCATTTTTTAATGTTGAGAATTCTGTATATATTTATGTCTGAAAAATGTAATCCTTACTTAATTTTATACCAGGTAAATTTTAAAACATAAGTTGTATGTTTTACTGCAGCATTTATTTATTTACTTACTCTGCATTGTTAAGTGTTGTATATCACATAATTTAATAATTGAAAATAATTTAATGAATTTTATTACACTATCGTTCAAAAGTTTGGGGTCGGTAATATTTTAAAAATGTTTTTGAAAGACATTTCTTATGCCAAGGCTACATTTATTTGTAACCTTACAGTAAAAATAATACTTTTGTGAAATATAACACAAAATTTTGTGTTTTGGTATATCTGTCTTAATATATTATGTTTTATGTAATATTTTTTATTTTATGTTATTATATTTATTTTAATATATTTTAAAATGTAATTTATACATGTGATGGCAAAGCTGAATTTATTAATGAATTTTTTTGTGTAAATTAGATATATTTATTTCAAGATTCTTTGATGAATAGAATACAGTTCTAAAGATATTTTTATATATATTTATTTTAGTATTCATTTTTTCCCTTCTCTTCTTCTGCCAGCTGGGCACCTGCCCCACCAAAGAGGACAAGGAAGCCTTTGCCATTGTCTCTGTGCCGGTCATGGAGATTAGAGATCTAGACTTTGCAAATGATGCCAGCCTTATGTTGAGCACCGTCGTCGACAAGTTCAACTTCGGTTTCCTCAATCCTAATGATAGAAGGTAGAGTTGACACGACACACAAGCACCAAAGTCTCAGCCCAAGGTTTTAGGCCCTAAATAGCTGTGGTTTTTACTTTGTAAATATTTGTAAAGTAAACCTATTGTATAATATATTGTGTCAGAGCTTCATGCACTTTCTATGCACAGGTATGCCATTAAACTGCTGGAGGATGTGGTTTTCTTTGTCGTCGATCAGTTAAACAATGGCCAGCCAGCCCTGGAGGTGACGATGAACAAGCCAAACCGAGAGAGACAGAAACTGATGAGAGAGCAGAACATTCTCAAACAGGTCAATTGGAAAATTATACTGTTGTCTACAGTTGAAACATCATTATTGGTGAATGATCTAGTGAATGATCTTGCTGTCTCTATTTCTGCTTAGATATTTGGGATCATTAAAGCCCCATTTAAACAGAGGGGCACTGATCCAGCTCTGCTAACATTGGAAGAGCTGTCTGACCAGAAATACGCCCCCTATCAATACATGCTCAGACTGTGCTACAGGGTGCTGCGTCATTCACAAGAAGACTACCGTAAGAATCAGGTACTCCAATCCATACTAACACAGGTGCTCAAGAATGGTAAATTTTATGAATGGCATTCAGACTTCCTGTCACACTAGAAAGAGCCACAAGACAGCATTCAGAGATGGGGATTTGTCTTACAGGAACACATAGCCAAGCAGTTTGGAATGATGCAGTCTCAGATCGGCTATGATATTCTGGCTGAGGACACCATCACAGCCCTGCTACACAACAACCGCAAACTGCTGGAGAAACACATCACTAAAACCGAGGTGGAGACTTTCGTCAGTCTGGTTCGTAAGAACAGGGAGCCCAGGTTTGTGTTTCCATCAGATGAACCTTAAAATTATGAATTTTAAAATTGTGGTTTACAGGTCTGAAAAAGTAGTGGAAATTAATACAATCTTTAAAGTTATAGACATTTATTTTGCTAGGGTTAAAAATGCTCATTTAAAAATTTAATTGGCTTGAAAAGTAATTGCTTGGTAATTAATTAATTGGTAAATTTTGAAGCTCCTCCCTATTTCCTGCATTATTTCTTTTGCCGTGTCTAAAAAATGCAGAGATTTTTATTTTTGTTTTTACACTGCACATACGGAATAAATATTGTTTAAATATTAATGTTTATTTCATGCATGGATAGAGCTTAAGTTGCTTATAATGTGCATTTGAAAACGCAACATGCACAGCCATCTTTGCAAATTTGTAATGAGAATCATTTATAAATCTCCTGTCAATAAAAGAGAAGCGTTAAAGGGATAGTTCACTCAAAAATCTGTCATGAATTACTCATAAATTAAAATATTTTTGATGAATTCCGAGAGCTCTCTGACCCTCCCATAGACAGCAAGGATCCTAACACAATCAACGTACAGAGACGTAGTAAGGACATCGTTAAAATAATCCATGTGACATCTATGGGAGGGTCAGAGAGCTCTCGGAATTCATCAAAAATATCTTAATTTGTGTTCCGAAGGAGAACGAAGGTCTAACAAGGTTTGGAACGACATGAGGGTGAGTAATTAATGACAGAATTTTAATTTTTGGATGAATTATCCCTTTAAGATCTCCCTGTGGATTCTGCTAAAATAAAACCTTATGGTTCAACATTTGAAATCAAAAAGTTTGACAGCCCAAAAAATTAGTATTGTAATTTTTATTTACTGTTGTTCTGTAAATTATTATTATTATTATTATTATTATTATTGAATAATAATAACAGTCGTATTGGGGGTGGAAAAAACAGGTTTTCCTTCTTTTCAGGCCTGTGTTGATAAATGCTTATTCCTTGTTTATGTTTTGATTTCCAGGTTCCTGGACTATCTATCAGACTTGTGTGTGTCCAATAATGTTGCGATCCCAGTAACTCAAGAGCTGATCTGTAAATGTGTGCTGGATGCCAAAAACCAGGATATTCTCATGAAAACTGAGTAAGTCTATGAAAAAATTGCGTAGTGTGTCTGTCTTGGGTTATGTGCTCATGTGAGTTCTGTGTGTGTTTGTGAAGGCGGCGAGCTGCTAAAGACACACAGCACACCTCTGAGTATTTGGAAGAGTTTGGAGAGGAGGATGAAGTTTGGCTGATCTGGTCTGAGAAGGAGAATGAGACCCATGAGAAGAGCATTCGACAGCTTGCCCAAGAGGCCCGGCAAGGAAACGTGCATGATGAAAATGTGCTGACATATTACAGGTAATGAAAAGGAGAAATAACCAGGCCTGTCAGTTGATTAAACCCTTTATTAAATTATTATCATAAAAAAAGCCAAATGGCATGCTGCAATAATTAAATAATCTATTTGTGCTGTCAGTTTAACATGTTAATTTAGTGCACGAATATATTGTTTTTTTTTTCCAGGTACCAGCTCAAACTATATGCACGAATGTGTTTTGATCGCCAGTATCTGGCCATAGATGAGATCTCAAAGCAGCTGGATGTGGAGCTGATTTCCCTCTGCATGATGGATGAGACTCTTCCCTTTGACCTGCGGGCGTCTTTCTGTAGACTCATGCTACATGCACACGTTGACCGTGACCCTCAGGAGCTTGTGACACCCATCAAGTTTGCTCGTTTGTGGACGGAGATCCCCACTTCGATCAGCATCAAAGAGTGTGTTCATATACCCATGCAATCACCTCATATATGACTTAATATTAATTAAAAAAAGCATACTCAGCTACACTACAATTGAAAAGTTTGGTGACGGTAGGATTTTTATAGTCTCTTAAACTCACCAAACTGCATTTGTTTGATCAAAAGAGTAGTATTGTGATGTTTTTTTTATTTTAATATATTTTGAAATGTGATTTATTCCTGTGATGGTGAAGCTGAATTTTCAGCAAGTTAATTAAACTTTTTATATTGCAGTATTCAATCCCTGTTTAAACAATGAAAGGTGTAATTATGTTTTCTGTTATAGTTATGACTCTCACTTGGACTATTCACGAGACAATAAAAAGAACAAGTTTGCCAATACGATGGCTTTTATGGAGGAGTACCTCAACAACGTTCTCATTGATGACCTACCTTTTGCCAATGAGGAGAAAAACAAGCTTACATATGAGGTACAGTTATATATTAAAATGAAATGTCTAGACGACACGCTTTAACGTGTAAATACATATGTAAATGTTAACATTAATATTCCTAAATGACATTCACATATTTGCTTTATTTACATGGTGTGTAGGTGGTTAGCTTGGCGAGACATCTCATCTACTTTGGGTTCTACAGTTTTTTTGAGCTTCTGAGGTTGACTCGCACTCTCCTGGGAATCATAGACTGCACTCCGAGTAATGCTAACATCAACCCAATGTTTAGCGATGATGGCAGTGGTTAGTGTTCAAAAACAGGCTGAGTGACATAAATAAACCTCCTAGAATCCCAGTGTCCAAAATGACCAGTAAAACCATTTTATCTTCCTAGGAAAGAACGTCAGGCGATCCATTCATGGCATGGGGCAGATGATGTCCACCATGGTGCTAAACCGCAAGCCATCCCTGTTCTCCGGCCCTGGTCGCCCTGGTGCTCTAGACAGCCAGGCTGGCAGTAAAGATAGCATTGACACACAGGACATCACTGTCATGGACACCAAACTGAAGATCCTGGAGATATTACAGGTAGATGCTGTCGAAGATGGCAACAGCTTCATGCTGTCAGTTCTGGCGATATCTAAAACTCCTAATGGTTTTGTGCAGTTCATCCTCAGTGTACGCCTGGACTATCGGCTTTCCTTCCTGCTCTCCGTCTTCAAGAAGGAGTTTGTGGATGTCTATCCTATGGGTGATGCAGATGCAACGCATCATACGGAGCACGAGGGTAATGATGTTTAGATAAATATTCAAAATGAAACTCTTGTAAGTGTCACAACCTGACTACTAATCAAATAACATTTACAATACTAATATAATCAATTAACAATCTCTAAAATTGCATTATGTTCAAATAACAACATAACAATTCTTTCATTCTTCCATGTACTAATCCCTCTACTCTATTTTTCATCTTCGTTTTGTGTTTGTCTCAGAGCCTCGTTCTGGTGAGAGTGGCAATGTTTCATCATTTCTTGATTCTTAAAATTAATTCCTTAAAGGTGTAGTGTGTAATTTTTGATGATAAAATACTTTCTCCGATCACTAAATATATGCTGAATATGCAAAGCAACTATTAGTAAGTAATTTTTACATTGAAAAAAAAAAACAGTTTGATTTCTGCAGTTTCATTTGATGCCGCTGGTGACTCTGAAATTACACACTTCAACTTTAATGGATGACCATTTTAAATCGAATTAAAATTAGGTTAGAAGTAGAAGTAGTCATGCTTGAATTTGTTTCCTGATTGTACATTTGTGTTATTTATTTATTTATTAATATTTTAAACAGCTTCCATCAACCTCCAGCACATTGGAGAGCAGGCAGAGGCCATGTTTGGAATTGGGTATGTTAATGAACAATTAATTCTATTTCCACATGACTGTTCATCATGTGTGTACCCTTGTGAGATATGACCTGTCTTTGACTTTACTCTGACCATACAGTAAAGGAAACAGCATTCTGGAAGTGGATGATGAAGGGGGACGAATGTTTCTGCGTGTTCTGATCCACCTTATCATGCACGACTACCCTCCGCTGATTTCTGGGGCCTTGCAGTTGCTCTTCAAGCACTTCAGTCAAAGACAAGAAGTCCTCCACACCTTTAAACAGGTAGAACATACAGCCCATTTAAACATATACAAACAAATTGCTTTTATTGGTAAAAAGGTGTGTCTAGACACCTCCAGGTAAAACATCTGCAGGTAAAGCACATCCCTAGACATGCAAAATGTGCTGACTATACAATTTACATTTTATTGCTCATTTGCATGCAGCAAATCACAGTTCCTGTGGCACAAAATGAAAAAGTACTCTTTCAAGTGGTTGAAATGTTTGTTCTTCTCAGGTCCAGCTTCTCATTTCAGCTCAGGATGTGGACAACTACAAACACATAAAACGAGATCTGGATCTTCTGCGCACCATGGTGGAGAAGTCTGAGCTTTGGGTCATAAAAAAAAGTAGCTCGGGGGGAGACGGGAAGAAAGACAAGAAGGACAAAAAGACAAAAAGAGGCTGCGCCAGTGAGTCATGCATGTGGGATTATGTATAACAGGATAAATAGGTGAAATAAGCTTATTTTAATTTTCTTTTTCATGCAGGTATCTCCAGAGGAGGAGACCGATACAAAGAAGCAGAAGGTTGAAAAGAGCAACGAAAGCTACCAGAATGTCAAAGAGGTGATGTTTTTGCATATGTTCTTAGTGTATTTGTTTGTTGATCAATAATATATTAGATTAATTACAGTGGAGTCTAAAAGTCTGAGATAGTATATTGCACTACTGTTCAAAAGATTGGGGACAGTAAGATTTTTTCTTTAAAGAAATTAATATTTTAATTCAGCAAGAATGTATTAAACTGATCAAAAGTGACAGTAGACATATATAATGTTGCAAATAGATGCTTTTGAACTTTCTGTTCATCACAGAATCCTGTAAAAAAAATGATCATGGTTTCCACAAAAATATTAAGTGGTACAACTGTTTTCAACATCAATAGTAATTATACGAATAAGCAAATTAGAATAATTTTTTTTGAAGGATCATGTGACACTGAAGATTAAGGTAAAGGCTGCTAAAAATTCTGCTTAAATTCGTATTAAAATAGAAAAGTTATTTTGAATTGTAATAATGTTTCACAATAATACTGTTTTTACTGTATTTTGATTAAATACTTGCCTTGGTGAACGTAAAAGGCCTAACGTAAAAATCTTACTGACCTCAAACATTTGAACAGTATATTATCATAATTAAAGTTATTACTTTTTTGTATGCACATATATGCAGTTTTTATATTTTGTGTTCAGTATAGACGGATGGAAACTTGGTAAATGAACAAACCAGTACTTTTTGCAATAATGAAATCTTTTCTCTGATCTCCAGATTTTAGAGCGGTTGAATAAAATGTGCAGTTCAGGTGTATTTAAGAAACAACAACGGCTATTGAAGAACATGGGTGCCCACAAAGTTATGCTTGACCTGCTGCAGATCTCCTATGATCGGGTTTGTGGTCTTTTTAAAGCAGATAAAATCTGTGGTCGATGTGAAGCATGGTCTTGGGCTTGTCTCTCACTTAACACGTGATTATTTTATTTTTTTTTTTTACAGAATGACACCAAAATGCTGGAGATCATCAAGTACACGCACCTGTTCTTACAGAAGTTCTGCACAGGGAACCTGGAGAACCAAAACCTCCTCCATAAACACCTCAACCTCTTTCTCACACCTGGGGTGAGTGCAAAGCATGGTGCTTAAAATAGCTTAAGATGCTTATCATGTTTTCATTGTGTTCTCTTTTCTGGCTTTTGTGTTGTCTCTCTCAGCTCCTTGAGGCAGAAACAATGCAGCACATTTTCAGTAACAATTACCAGCTCTGTTCTGAGATCAGCGAGTCTGTGCTGCATCATTTCATACATTGCCTGGCCACACATGGCCGCCACATTCAGTACCTCAACTTTCTGCACACCATCATTAAGGCAGAGGGGAAATATGTGAAGAAATGTCAAGACATGATCATGACTGAGGTTTGTTACTGTGATTGAAATAAAGTAACCTTGAGTTACAACCATTTGTAATCATTTTAAGAAACTGTGTGTAACTACTTTAATTAAAACTACTTTTTTGTACTGAATTGAGATTTTGGGATATATTTGTTTGGTGTAATATTTTTTTTTTTTTAGCATTTTATAATATTCATTTTGAGATGTTTTTGCATTGTATTATTGGTCAATATATAATGAATTCAAGGAAATGTCCATTCGATTGATAACGTGTCTTTTTTTCTCCATTAGCTTACAAGTGCGGGCGATGATGTGGTTGTCTTCTACAACGATGGCACGTCATTTGACACCATGGTGGAACTGATGACACAGTCTCGGGAAGGGGTGAAGGACGACAGCCCTCTGCGCTACCATATTTCTCTGGTAGAGCTGCTGGCTGCATGTGCCGAGGGCAAAAACGTCTACACTGAGATCAAGTGCACATCTCTGCTGCCCCTGGAGGACATGGTGAAAGTAATCACACATGAAGACTGTATCACAGAGGTAATCAGATGATGGTAAACAAGAAATGGAAGCACTTATTCTTAAACAACATGTCATGTTCTTTTTTTTTTTACCACTTGTTTGTTACAAGAGCCAGTTAAATGATTAAATTACATTATGTAATATGTAATTACAATTAACATGTTTGGGGAAAAAAAGAAAAGCCTGCTGCATATGATGTATCAGAAAATTTAGGAATTTCCTCTGTGTCATGCAGGTGAAAATTGCATATGTAAACTTTGTGAACCACTGCTATGTAGACACAGAAGTGGAGATGAAAGAGATCTACACCAGCAACCACATCTGGAAGCTGTTTGACAACTTCACTGTAGATATGGCTAGGGTGAGTCCACTGATGCTAGATAAGATGTGTGTAAGAATAAAGAGTTTCATTAACTTGGTTTAATTGGAATTTCAGGTGTGCTCCAACCGTGAGAAACGCATGTCAGACCCTGTGCTGGAGAAGTATGTGATTCAAGTGGTTTTAGACACTATAAACGCCTTCTTCAGCTCTCCCTTCTCAGAGAACAGCACCAGCACAGAGGTGAGGCATCAGTTGTCATATTTCTGCTCTCTGCCACATCAGCCTTTATTCATTGTGAAAACGACAGATTTGTTTTATTTTTGATTGAAGTTTCTGTCATGCTTTAAACAATTATTTGATGCATTTTAGAAATTTAGTGAAACAAAACTACCAAAACTAGAATTTTAGTCAAAGGAATTGCCCAAAAAATCTTGATTCAACACTATTCACATTTAATTAAATATGTTCCAGGTAGTAAGTAAAGATCATGTTCCATGAAGATATTTTGTGAATTTCTTACCGTAAATGTATAAAAACTTCCTTTTTGATTAGTAATATGCATTGCTAATAACTTCATTTGGACAACTATAAAGGCGATTTTCTCAATATTTAGATTTTTTTGCACCCTCAGATTCCAGATTTTCAAATAGACCAAATATTGTCCGATCCTAACAAACTACACATCAATGGAAAGCTTATTTATTCAGCTTTCAGATAATGTATAAATCTCAATTTTGGAAAATTGACACTTAAGACTGGTTTTGTGGTCTAGGGTCACAAATGAAATTTATTCAGCATTTCAGTACTCATAACTCCAGTGTCACATGATCCTTCAGAAATCTTTCTAATATGCTGATTTGGTGCTCAAGAAACATTTATTATTATCAATGTTTAATACAGTTGTGCTGCTTAATATTTTTGTCAAAATCGTGGTACATTTTTGATTAACAACGTTCAAATAACAGCATTTATTTAAAAAAAGAAATTTGCAACAACGTAAAAGCCTTTACTTTTACTTTTGATCAATTTAATGCCATTGCTGAATAAATGTATTAAGTTAAAATTCACATTTAATTCTCCAGGTTTCTCTTCCTCTCTCTCATTTTCTCTTTCTTTTGTCTCATTCAGGTTCATCACAACATTGTTAAGCAGCTGCTGCAGTCTACTATGCGTCTGTTAGATTGTCCCTGGCTACAGCCACAACAAAAAGTCCAAGTAGAGTCCTGCATCCGAACTCTGGCAGTGACAAGTAGGTCAACTTGCTTTCTAAGAGAGTAGACGTATTCTAAGGTGTACAAAAAGAAAAAAGAAAAGTAAAAAAAAAAATATTTTACAGGCCTAAAATGTGGAGTTTCAGTTCTCATATATATACAGTGGGGGGAAATAAATTATTTGATCCCCTGCTGATTTTGTACATTTGCCCACTGACAAAGAAATGATCAGTCTATAATTTTAATGGAAGGTTTATTTGAACAGTGAGAGACAGAATAACAACAAACTAAATCCAGAAAAACCAAACGTCAGCCTTGAAACCTTAATGACTTTGAGAGGATCTGCAAAGAGGAGTGGGACAAAATCCCTCCTGAGATGTGTGCAAACCTGGTGGCCAACTACAAGAAACGTCTGACCTCTGTGATTGCCAACAAGGGTTTTGCCACCAAGTACTAAGTCATGTTTTGCGAAGGGGTCAAATACTTATTTGACTCATTAAAATGCAAATCAATTTATAACTTTTTTGAAATGCATTTTTCTGGATTTTGTTGTTGTTCTGTCTCTCACTGTTCAAATAAACCTACCATTAAAATTATAGACTGATCATTTCTTTGTCAGTGGGCAAAACTACAAAATCAACAGGGGATCAAATAATTTTTTCCTCCACTGTAGTAAAGGTTTTTGGAATATGACCAGACAACTTATTTGTTTATCTGACTGTTTCCACAGCAAAGAGTCGCTCCATCCCTCTGCCGATAGAGTTGGAGGCTCATGTCAATATGATGTTGAGTCACAGTAATGCCCTCACACTGTCTCGCTCCAGCCACAGTAACAAAAACCTGTCACGCCTCACACGGCCTGCTGCTCCCACCAACCCCTGGGACTACAAAAACATCATTGAGAAACTGCAGGTGCCTATATGCATGTGTGCCTACTTAATCTCCTTTTAGATTTTGAAGTCAAGTGATTATTATTAAAAAAGGTGTTTGTCAAAAATACTGTGACTGTCTTACATAACTTGTGCATGACACTCCTGGACTATAATGCATATGACACAATACAGACTTAACTAGTTTGTTTGAGTCATATTTCTATCAATAATAATGCATACTGTAAATGTTTCTGTAACACTGTTAGGATATCATCAACACACTGGAGGAGCGTGTGATGCCGTTGGTTAATGCAGAGCTGTCAGTGCTGGTGGATGTGCTGCACCAGCCCGAGCTGTTGTTCTTGGAAGGCACAGATGCTCGATCACGCTGTGAATCAGGAGGCTTCATATCTAAGTGTGTCACTTCTGTCTAAACTGGGACTTTTACCATAAAACTTTTAGCATGCATGTTGTGGTTCAGTCAAATAAACACAGAATTTATGTTGCATAATACTGTTTTACTATTTGTGAGGGTGCGTCATCATCACCTTACTCTTTTTAACTTTGTACAGACTGATCCAGCACACAAAGGCCCTCATGAATTCAGATGAGAAGCTCTGTATCAAAGTGCTCAGAACTCTACAGGAAATGCTCATTCGTGAGCTGGACTTCGATGAGAAGGTGAGATTAGATAATAATATTAATAAGATCAACACATAATCAAACAATTTCTCATTCAAATGTAAATGATTAACTTAACATATTAACTGGGTGAAGTTAATTTTTTTTATGCTTTCTAATCATTTAGCTTTCCATTTTAAAAATTCAAAAATATATTCTTAGTTTAACCTAATATTCTAAACGTATATTCTAATTATTAAATATTTTATGTGAATATCATATTTACAATACAAGGGACATTCTGTTCTAAGGTATATTCTTAAATAATCAGAAACATTTTAGAAACATTAAATTGTTACTTTTCACATGGATAACTTCATTCGTGGGAATTGCATAACCTGAAGTTTATCCTGTGTTTTTACAAATTGAGAATGAGTTGAAATGAATTTATAGTGTCTCACAGATGCTGTGGACAGTTGTATTTAGCCTAGAATATTGCTTGGTGTTATTTCCAGAGTAAAACAGGACTTCTGGAAATGTCTTTTAATGCCAAAAGTTTTATTTTGGGTGGGTTAGTTTGGGTTCTGGGTCATTGCAGTTGATTTAATTTAACAGTAAAAGTGCTGTCTTTTGCAGGGCTTTGCCTTAAGAAAGGTGTTGCTCCAGAACTACCTCTACAACAACAAAAAGAACATCAAAGCAGAGCTTGTTGAACATGGAGGAGGTAATTTGTAATTTACTGATGAAAAATCATAGAATAATTAAGTAATATCACACAAACAAGAGTGCTTAATTTTGACTGGTTTTGTAATTGTTAACCAGATCAGTACAAAACATTTTTGTGGATGTCTTGTGTAAAATAGTGGTGTGTGTATGTGCAGGTGGAGAGGCAGAGAGAGACTGGCTGGCAGTTGCAGCATTACAGTGTCGTCTGGACAAAGAAGGTGGCACCAAACTCTTCATAGACCTCATAACCAGTTCTAAGAATGAGAAGATCTTTCAGGAGAGCATTCAGCTCGCCATCTGTCTGCTGGAAGGAGGCAACACAGAGATCCAGGTGGGAAAGCAGCTTCAGTAAAAATATAGCTTTGATTTAAAAAAAAAAAAAAAATGTTGCATTTTCAAGGAAAAGTACCCATTATTATATATAAATCGGTTCCTGTTTATAACAGAACTCCTTCTACAAACTCATGATGGGAGACAACAAATCAGAGAGGTTTTTTAAAGTACTAAATGACCGCATGAAGAATGCACAGCTGGACATCAAATCTACCATCTCCGTCAACGTGGGGGAAATGAGCAATAAAGCCAAAGATGACAAAGATATAGAGACAGGTAATTTGAAAAAAAAAAAGTGTATGAAGTGCAGACATTGTGAGAGGAAAGGGTCAAAATTATTCTGTTATTAAGTTAGTTAATAAAGTTATGCTACATCTTATTTTTAGTATACATTTCTAATAAATGAAACGGTTGAATCTACATTCATTGCTGACTCTAACAATGGTTTTCTATAGGTGCAGGGCCTTCCTTTGGCCAACCTGAGCAGCCACCTCAACCTGAGCAGCAGGAAGTAGATGCAGAAATGGGCCCCTCTGTCACCATCATGAAACCCATCCTGCGCTTTTTACAGCTGCTCTGTGAGAACCACAATCAGGACCTTCAGGTCTGAAAAACCCCAGATTAACAATTAGTTTAGAATCAGCTATGATGATCTAGCATGCTTTGAGAATGGTTTCCTACTGTTCTTGTAAATGCCACCCTTCCCTCTCTCTCCCCTGTTATCACAGACATCATTCACTCTTCCCTTACTACTGGAATTGTTCATTCTTCTCTCAAAACAGCTGTTGTAACTCCAATTCTGAAGAAACCTGGTTCAGATCCCAACAACCTTAATAATTTTCATCCTATTTCAAATCTTCCATTCATCTCCAAAATTCTTGAAAAAATAGTTGCTGTATAGTTGCCCATCTCTCCTGCAATAATTTACATGAACAATTTCAGTCTGGTTCCCGTCCCCTCCATAGCACAGAAACAGCACTCCTTAAAATCACTAATGACCTCCTCTTAGTGGCTGACTCTGGTTTACTATCCATTCTTCTCCTGCTTGATTTGAGTGCGACCTTCAACACAATTTCACATACCACTCCTCCTGGACAGACTCTCCTTTATTGGTATCTCTAACACACCCCTCAACTGGTTCCATTCATACTTTTCAGGCCCCACTCAGTTCATTCAGTTAAAATCATTTACTTCTCATGCAGTCCCTGTCAACACAGGTGTGCCCCAGGGCTCTGTCCTGGGGCCCCTGCTGTTTATGCTTTACCTTCTCCCCCTCGGTTATATCTTCCGCAAACATCAGATTCACTTTCATTGCTACGCAGATGACATCCAGCTTCAACTCCAAAAACGCCCATCATCCACCCTCACCAATTGCCTCCTTGACATAAAATCCTGGTTCACTTCAAATTTCCTCAAATTAAATGGCAAGAAAACAGAACAACTTCTTATAGGCACAAGATCAACGTTAAACAAACTCCATAATTTCTCTATTCCCATTGATAATTCCTTCATCTCCCCCTCCCCTCAGGTTAAGAGTCTGGGTGTCATCTTTGACAGCACCCTCTCTTTCACCTCCCACGTTAATAATGTTACCTGGTTTGCTTACTTCCACCTTCGAAACATCAACCGTCTACGTCCTTCCCTCACCCCTCACTCCACTGCCATTCTCATTCACAGCTTAGACACCTCTCGTTTAAACTACTGAAATTCCCTTATGTTTGGCCTCCCGCATAAAACCCTCCATAAAATACAACTGGTCCAAAACTCAGGTGCTCGTATTATCACTTGCACCCCCTCTATTCATCACATCACACCCATTTTACAACAGCTTCATTGGCTCCCCATCACTTACTCCATTAACTACAAAATACTTCTCCTCACTTTTAAAGCCATTCATAATCTCACCCCTCCATATCTTTTTGACCTCCTCTATATTGCCACATCCTCTTCCTCCATCCATCTCACTGTTCCCCCTGCGTGCCTTGTTATTATGGGGAGCAGAGCTTTCAGCCACTCTGCTCCCCAGCTCTGGAACTCAGTCCTCCTGACCTTCATAACAACTTTTTCCCACATTTTAAATCCAAACTCAAAACCCATCTGTTTAGAATAGCTTACTCCCTCTGTTCACAAATGCATTGGGTTTTTTAAAAATTGTATTGTATATCATTGTCTTTTGTTTATTTATTTATTTTAAATATTGTGATTGTCTTGTTAATGACACCTTGAGTGTCAAGAAAGGTGCCTATAAGTAAAATGCATTATTATTATTATTATTATTAAAAGTCTTAAATCAGAGTAGAAAGTCTTCTTCAGTATTATTGTCTTGTTTTCCAATACAAATATATAAGAAGTCCTAAATCAGGATACATTTATTGGAGATGCAAGTTGAAGATATGAAGTCTTCTCTTCTGAGAATTAATTAAAATGATAATTTATTATAGTATTTATTATATTATTGTCTGTTCATTTAATACATTTCATGTTCTTTGTCTTTAGAATTTCCTTCGCTCTCAGAGCAATAAAACAAATTATAACCTGGTTTGTGAGACACTCCAGTTTCTGGACATCATGTGCGGCAGCACGACAGGAGGGCTTGGTCTGCTGGGCCTTTACATCAATGAGAACAATGTGGAGCTGATCACACAGACCCTGGAGACCCTCACAGAGTACTGCCAAGGACCATGCCAAGAGAACCAGGTGAGATTTCTACTACTGGTATTATTTTAAATAAATTATTTTTGGCCATAGATGCTTTTAATCCATGGCTGAGAATTTACTTTAAGTACTAAATTAATCCTTAGGAGATTCAGAAACAGAGAATCAGAAAACACCAGATTCAGAAAGAGCTTCACTTACCAATTATTATAAAGCACACAAGCTGATGTTTATTCTAAAAACAAAGTGTTTCCTTTTGACAAAGACAAATTAAGTTGTTGTTTTTTTAATTCAGAAAAAATGTCATTCATGAAATTGATTTTTGTCTCTCTGAAGACATGCATTGTCTCTCATGAATGCAATGGCATTGACATCATCACGGCCTTGATTCTGAATGACATCAGTCCTCTCTGTCGTTACCGTATGGAGCTGGTGCTGCAGCTCAAGGTGAGGATACAGTCCTGACACAAAAACAGAGGCTCTACTTTAATCATAAATAAATGATGTTCATCGTTATTTTCAACTATATGTGATTATTATCAGGACAACGCCTCTAAGCTCTTGCTTGCTTTGATGGAGAGTCGCCATGACAGTGAGAATGCAGAGAGAATCCTGTTTAACCTTCGACCCCGGGAACTGGTCAGTTTTGCTCTGTCTTGTGTATTATGTGTATGAAGTGTAACAGGAGTGTTTTAACATTACTGAGTACTGTATTGTATGTCTTCAGGTGGAGGTGATAAAAAAGGCTTACCAGCAAGAGGCTGAAAATGAGGAGGGAGAAGTTTCACCACGGGAAGTTGGACACAACATCTACATCCTGGCATTACAGGTGGACCACTGCATCATAAAGATATATTTTGGAGAATTGTTTTTATGACTGCTACTGATTATTTTTATTTTGCCTTATTTTGTGTCCAATACCTGATGTATTGTAGATACCATGTAGAGATGATTTTTAATTGCATTCGAACACAACAATCAATAAACAACCAATAGACTACAACAATGAAAACATATGCATATTGTTATTGTCATTATTATTATTATTAAAAAAGACCATCAAGTTTCAGTTTTCTCTCTCTTTTTTTTTTTTTTTGAAGCTTACCCGGCACAACAAAATGCTCATCACACTGCTTAAACCACAAAAGAAGACAAATGAGGAAGGAGAGGAAAGCATCTCTTCTATGGTAACTTGTGAATTTTACTTTAAGCACTAGAAGCATATTTTCACTATTTCCTAGAACATGCATTCAGTATGTAAGACATTTTCTGTTTTTTATGCTTGTGTTTATTGCAGCTCACCTTGAACAAGCAGCAGGAGGAGCTACAGGAGGATCCATTAGAGTATTATGATCGTCAAACGGCTCAGATTGAGGTAATACAAAAAATATATTATTTTTTCTTTGTGTGTTGTAATTGGCGATGGGTACCGAGAACTATTTTTTTTGGACCAGTACGTAATTGGGTCAATACTGGACTACCAATAAGCTTCAGGTAGGGCTACCATACATCCTCTTTTTCCCGGACATGTCCTCTTGTTCATTGTGTGCGTTTTGTGCAGGACTGTATCCTTAATCTTGCTCACGCTGAAATTCTGACCATTACCAAACATTCTAATATTGCATATAATTTTCGCGCATTAGGGAGCCGCTATCAATATGCAGAGTATTTAAATCTCTTTTGAATGAGCGCTCGCTGTTCACTTTTTCAATTTGGTGATTGCACACACTCTGTGTAAAGGGAGCATATCTTACAAGATCAGATTTTATTTATTTATTTATTTCACAAAAAAGGACAGTGTACATTAATCAACATTCATGAATGTAAATGTACCCAAATTAGCCCGAAGGCTAGTTTTCATTGGTAGTCCCTTTGCCAGATGTTATTAGGCCAAAAAACTAGAGAAAGAAAAGAAACAAAATAGAAAAAGAATAACAACGAAATTTTACCAAAAAATTATAAATAATTCTCTAAAATACAGTTAAACAACAAATTATACAAAATTACAATAAAAAAAATAAAATTGAGTAAAAGAAATCAGTAATTAAAAAAATATATAAAAAGCAGTTTATCAAGATAAACAACATTAATGTTCACATTGTTGGTTATGAAGAAGCTATTTCTTAAAATGATGCTTAAATGAGTTAAATGATGTACATTCTCTAATTGATTGTGGTATTGAATTCCACTGATGTGTTGCTCTGAATGAAAAAACAGCTTGACCAAGCGAGGTATTTCTATGTGGAATTATGCAGTCAGCTTTAGCTGCACCTCTAGTTACTCTGTTTTCAATAGATTTAAATTTAATAAAATCAACCAGAGGAGGAGGAGCTAAACCATGCATAATCTTGTAAACTAAACAAACATTTTTAAAATCAATGATATTTTCCCAGCTGAGCAGGTTATACGTATTTAAAATATAACAATGGTGAAAACTAAATTGTTTTTAGCTAAAATTAAGTGCTTGTTTGTACCTTAATTCCAATGGTTTTAGAAATATAGAATGTGTATTAGACCAACTTGTCAGACAATAAGTAATATGAGAAAGAATCATAGAATGAAAATATACCTTTGCAGCCTTATTTGATAATAAACCGAAAATTAACAAAATAAAATTATACCTTTTTACATACCTTTTTTATATGCATTTTAAAACCAAGACCTGAATCCAAATGAACCAGTGTTGCCAAGTCTGCGAATTGGGCTACTTTGCCACAGATTGTTTTTCATGTCCGTGGGTTGAAGTGCCCCCAATAACGTGATATTTAGCCCCTGGAATGCGAATTTTACCAGGGGAACACTACCAAAAAACGTGTATTTAACCCCCTGGAACGCGATTTTTACCAGGGAACCCCCCCTCGAAACGCGATTGGGCTAGTTTTGAGTAGCAATTGGGCAGGTTTTGTTGTGAAAACCTGGAAACCCTGAAATGAACCCCTAAGTATTTATATTCTGAAACAACCTGTAATCTCTCTGCCGAAATGAAAATATCCTGTTTTATATTCAACACTATGTCCTTTAGGAAAGAACATGCAGGCTGTTTTTGATACGTTTACTTTCAGATAACACTGATTGAGCCAGGATATGATTTTTGGCAGAACATCTGTCAACTTATTTGCAACCTCTTCTGCATTTTACCATGCGTGAAAATGACTGTATCATCAGCATACATTATGATATTACATTGTTGTCACACCATGGGTAAATCATTAATTTACATGCTAAAGAGAATTAGCTCCAATATGGAACGGTAGCTAAGGATAGGCATGGTCTATCAGTCATCTCTCCTTAATCTTGACCCATGATCAGTTAAATTAAATCTGACTCCCGCAGCTCGTGTTGGATGCAGGGTTGCCAAGTCTGAGTTTTTTTCCCCCCCATGGAATTGGAATTAAGGTTTGAAATATTGCATAAATTACATTTGACTGAAATACATTGAAACATTTTCCATTTTACCCATGATAAACTGTGGTAGATGTAAGTTTCACTGGTAAGAAGCCTTTTAACTGCGTTTATGATCAGTCTGCATAACAGTGACTGTAAAATATGTATTTTAGGTATGGAAATGACACTCTGTCTTTTCCTCTCAAAATGCGCAAATGGCTTTAAATCACCACATTGCGTCTGCACTACAAGCGAGCTGCACGCTGTAATGCTGACACAGGAATTGTCACAGTTGACACACATCATCACTTAAGTTTGTAATTTGCATTCCTTTTTAAGTTTTGCCAGTATTTTTAAACCATTCAGCACTCAAGTGTTCTCTTAGAGACTGTGTGCTCATGCACCCTCGAAGCGCACACACACAAGGCTGCCTCACATACAGCTCACGAAATCAGGCTTGTGCTGTGTGTAAGCTATTTTGTGCAACAATTGCCTTATTGTAAAAAAAAAATGCACTGAATGATCAAACATTTAGGTGAGAGAATGATGTATTTTTGACAAAAATGTCTAACCCAACACACACGAGTCACCTAAGAGGGGAATTCTCCCCATTTTCAAAAATGTTATTTTATATATATATATACCCATCCCTAGTTGTAATATATGCTCTTATTGTAATTTCTGCTCTACTAATGTCTCCAAACAGAATATACAGGTGCATCTCAATAAATTAGAATGTCGTGAAAAAGTTCAGTTTTTCTTGTAAGTTATTTAAAAAAGTGAAACTTTCATATATTTTAGATTCATTGCATGTAAAGTAAAACATTTCAAAAGTTTTTTTTGTTTTAAATTTGATGATTAGAGCTTACAGCTCATGAAAGTCAAAAATCAGTATCTCAAAATATTGGAATATTTACATTTGAATTTCAATAAATGGCCATCCCTACAGTATAAATTCTGGTATCGCTTGTTCTTTGAAACCACAATAATGGAGAAGACTGCTGACTTGGCAATGATCCAGAAGATGAACATTGACGCCCTCCACAAAGAGGGTAAGTCACAGAGGGTCAATACTGAAAGGTGTGGCTGTTTACAGAGTGCTGTATCAAAGCATATTAAATGCAAAGTTGACTGGAAGGAATAAGTTGGGTAGGAAAAGGTGCACAAGCAACAGGGATGACTGTAAGCTTGAGAATACTGTCAAGCAAAGCTGATTCAAACACTTGTGAGAGCTTCACAAGGAGAGAACTGAAGCTGGAGTCAGTGCATCCAGAGTCACCACGCTCAGATTGCTTCAGAAGTGGCTTTGGTAGCCCAAATTCCTGAAGACGAGACAACATCAGAAGTGTCTTACCTGGGCTGTGGAGAAAAGAACTGGACTGTTGCTCAGTGGTCCAAAGTCCTCTTTTCAGATGAAAGTAAATTTTGCATTTCATTTGCAAAATCAAGGTCCCAGAGTCTGGAGGAAGAGTGGAGAGGCACAGAATCAATGTTGCTTGAAGTCAAATGTGAAGTTTCCACAGTCAGTGATGATTTGGGCTGCCATGTCATCTGCTGGTGTTGGTCCACTGTGTTTTCTGAAGTCCACAGTCAACGCAGCCATCTACCAGGAAATTTTAGAGCACTTCATGCTTCCTTCTGCTGACAAGCTTTATGGAGATGCTGATTTAATTTTCCAGCAGGACTTGGCACCTGCCCACACTGCCAAAGGTACCAAAAGCTGGTTTAATGACCATAGTGTTACTGTGCTTGATTGGCCAGCAAACTCGCCTGACCTGAACCCCATAGAGAATCTATGGGGTATTGTCAAGAGGAAGATGAGAGACACCAGACCCAACAATGCAGATGAGCTGAAGGCCACTGTCAAAGAAACCTGGGCTTCCATATCACCTCAGCAGTGCCACAAACTGATCACCTCCGTGCCACGCCGAATTGAGGCAGTAATTAAAGCAAAAGGAGCCCCTACCAAGTATTGAGTACATATACAGTAAATGAATATACTTTCCAGAAGGCCAACAATTCACTAAAAATGTTTTTTTTTTATTGGTCTTATGAAGTATTCTAATTTGTTGAGATAGTGAATTGGTGGGTTTTTGTTCAATGTGAGCCTAAATCATCACAATTAAAAGAACCAAAGACTTAAACTACTTCAGTCTGTGTGCATTTAATTTATTTAATACACAAGTTTCACAATTTGAGTTAAATTACTGAAATAAATTAACTTTTCCACGACATTCTAATTTATTGAGATGCACCTGTAAATTAAATGTTGTGGCTAATGTGATTAAAATTCATTCGTAATTATGAGAAGTTGTGAAATGATTTCTGTTGGCATGTCACATGCAGATTGTGCGGGAGGACCGTAGCATGGAGCAGATAGTGTTTCCTGTTCACCCCATCTGTGAGTTCCTGACGGAGGAATCAAAGGTCCGTGTGTTTAACACCACAGAGCAGGACGAGCAGGGCAGCAAGGTCACACACTTCTTCGATCAGACCTCTTTCCTGCACAATGAAATGGAATGGCAGAAAAAACTTCGAAGTAAGTATTGGGCTTAGCCTGTGGCTTAGTGAGTTCAAACTGCTACAAATTATTCTTAACACAGGTTTATTGTGATGTTTGTGTGTTTTAGGCATGCCAGTGCTGTACTGGTTCTCTCGTCGAATGTCTCTCTGGGGCACCATATCATTCAATCTGGCTGTGTTTATCAATCTTATCATCGCTTTGTTCTACCCACATGACTCTGGTCATTCTGGTAAGTTTATGTGTGCGTTATCTGTTGGTAACTTTAGTGTATTCATTGTATAAATGCTACATTTAACAATTTTAAAGCACACAATTATGGGCCAACATTTGGCTTTCTAAATATGATTTTTCATGTAGTTTTAACAGTCTCTTGTGCTTCCAGGTAGCATAGACACTTCGTTGCTGCTTATGCTGTTCTGGTGTTTTGCTGGACTGGCTGTATTGGGCCTGTTATCCAAGCGCTATGGGTTCCAGTCCCTCACTGTTGCCATCACCCTGCGCTGCATCTATCACTTTGGCATCGGGCCAACTCTCATCCTGCTGGGGGCTCTCAATGTAAGTCTTACATACCATAATACTATATGTTTACTTAAATAAAAACGAATGGATTTAATTCAAAATTTCTCTTTTTAACCAGCTGATTAATAAGATTGTGTTTGTGGTGAGCTTTGTGGGAAACAATGGCACCTTCATCATGGGCTATAAAGCCATGGTGATGGACGTGGAGTTCCTGTACCATTTGGCCTATGTGTTAACCAGCACGCTGGGGCTTTTTGTCCACGAGCTCTTCTACAGCATATTGGTGAGTGTTAAAAAAATTATTTAATCACTCAGTCTCACACTACCTAACGATTAAACTTATTTTTTTTGTTTTCTGATTTTTTTCAAAGAAATAAATACTTTAATTCATCAAGGGTGCATTACATTGATCAAATTTCAATTAAATGCTGTTTAACATTTCAAATAAATGCTGTTCTTTTGAAATTTCTATGCATAAAATATCCTGAAAAAATGCAATTTACACCAAAATATTAAGCAGTACAACTGTTTTTACATTGATTTTACTTTACATTCAACATTTTAGTAATACAAATTTCTTGAGTACCAAATCAGCATATTAGAACATTTGAAGAATAATGTGACTTTAAATTCAGCTTTTTTAAAAATATATTAAAATAGAAAAAGAAAATTTAATACAGGAACATTTTGTAACTTATTTCATTTATTCTAGATTCATTACTTGTAAAGTAAAACATTTAAAAAGTTTTTTTTTGTTTTAATTTTAATGATTAGAACTTACAGCTCATGAAAGTCAAAAATCCAGTATCTCAAAATATTAGAATATTTCCTAAGATCAATCACAAAAAGGATTTGCGAAACAGAAAAGTTCACAGTATGTTCATTTATGCACTCAATACTTGGTCGGGGCTCCTGTATACTGGAGCTTTTTTTAATTGTTTACTTTTTACATTTCTGCAATGTTTTACTCCTCAATATTGTAAATATGTCACAAAACGTTTGCCAAGCACCAAATGCCATTAAAATGATTTTTGGTGAATAAAACTGAGATACTGTACTCACCAATGAAAATATAATAGGTTTAAATGTATTGAGAAACTGACATGATTTTGTATGATTGAAAAAGACATACATATTCTGCTAATCATTACTCACTTCTCTTTTACCTCCTTTAGCTGTTTGATCTGATCTACCGTGAGGAGACGCTCTTTAATGTCATCAAGAGTGTGACCCGTAACGGCCGCTCTATTCTCCTCACTGCTGTCTTGGCCATCATCCTGGTCTACTTGTTCTCCATCGTAGGCTTTCTCTTCCTCAGGAATGACTTCATCATGGAAGTGGACCGGCTTGCTAGCCTAGACACAGGTAAATTTCATACACCTCTGTTCATCTTTGCTGGTGTGTCACAAGGCCATCTGAATAGTTTTTTGCAGATTTGGCATCAAATCCTAGCCTGAGTGCATCAGACTTCGTACTTCCGCTCAATTTCAGTTCGCTTCTGTACTCAGTCTGATATAGCAAACCAGCTCCCAGATTATCTCCTGCTCCACACCAGCCGTTCAACCAACGAACAGAGGGCGGGCTGAGAGCCGTGACGTAGACGCTAAGCGCCGAATTTAAGATTGTAGTTTAGGTGAGGGAAATCTAAAACGACAGCGGACATGGAGACACGGGATGCTATTCGCTCTGTTGTGGAGAATATTCCTGGCATTTGCCAACTGAAGCCCGAACAAGAAGAGTGTTTGGTTCACATTTTGAATGGAGGTGATGTTGTGGCCCTACTCTCGACAGGTTTTGGGAAAAGTTTAATTTATCAACTGTTACCGATCGGCAGCGAGAAACTGGGGAGGCCAAAGTCCGGCAAGGCTATAATTGTGGATGCGTAGAAGTTCGAGGCGGCTGAGCCGGCGCATAACATATGTCATAACCAAACGTTATGTGATTGGCTTACTGGTATACCAATGATTTTAAACTTCAGACAAGTGCCCCCCACGTGAAAGCAAATGCTTGTCAATTATGCCCTTCTAGACTCTGTCTACGAAGCAAAGCGAAGTAGCAGAGTTTGGTATTACCAGGCTAATCAAATCCAGTGTTCATGATAAATTTGAATTACAACATACAATTTATTATTTATTGATGCCACAGGCTTAATGGCGTTTCTTGTCCTATAAGCAGGTACAGATAACTCTATGAGCAGCTGCAGTGCAGATGGAGTGGAGTGTACAGAGGAAACTGGGTTGGTTGCACCATCAGAAGGTGAGTTTAGCATTAAAGACAATATTTAAAGTGCCCCTATTATGGGTTATGAAAGGTTCATGTTTTGGTTTTGGGAGTCCCCAACAACAGGTTGACATGCATGCAAGGTCAAAAAACATTTTCATTGTCTTAGTATGCATTTATTTTTACCTTACTTGCTCAACAACTCCTAAACGATTCGTTCAACATTTCATTTTTCCAAACCCCTCCATTGCGTGACGCTAATCTGCGGTGATTGGTCCAATTGGTCTCATTTTCATTTCATCATGCCTGATAAAGCAGGATTGTGAGCGCAGTGCTGCTTTGTGTACAGCCGTTGCTGTGGAAACAGCTCTTTACCACTCCAAAAGCGGGATCTAGTGGCAAATAATGAATTTGCATTTTCATCCAGACCAACGCGAAAATTGACTGATGGTCAAGTATTCCCAGGTCTGCGCATGCAACAAGTGGGCAGGCAATATGCTAATGTTTCATGTTGACGTTAACATGAAACGGCTTGGGATTTGTTTTAAAAACGACTCATTTCAATGATTCAGAGTCGACTCTTTTTTTTTTTTTGACAATAACTTTATACACGGTCCACTTTCAGATTTAAAACTTTGCAGGATGTTTTCATTCACTTAGAGCTGTGTTGCACACTGCATGAAAGGTCATTTTCAAAATCCATAATAGGGGCACTTTATTTAATGGGCTTCATTTACAAAACGAACGTATGACAGAAAATTGGGCGTGCGGTCATTTCAATGCAAAACTTCGAATTTATCAATGTGGACGAGCGGTGGCTACGACCAAATCTCACGTCTGGTCTCAGCTCGTGTACACACATTTCTGAGTTACGTGAACTTGCGCGCAGCATAGTAAATCTGGTGGAGAATTGTAGAATGACAGCATTTTGTTCATTTAGGTTATTTTCCTGACTGTCAAACGAAGCTCATTAGTCAATCGTTAACCAGTAAGATTAGAATGTCTTTTTTTGTTGTTGTTGTTTTTTTGTTTTATACAGGGCGTTAGCTTTATATGCGCGAATAGCAGCATAAACAACAGACCACGATTCACACAACCTCGCATCACGCACCTGCAGCGCTTCTGTAAACAGAGAAAAACAGAAATGAAGTCTATAAAAGGAATAAATAGGACCACACAAAATATATAATAGGCTATAATATAATTAATAAATTAAAAAAGGAAGAAAAAAACTGTGCATCAAGTATAGGCTATGCTCGTTTTTGTGACACTCTTAATGCATTTTATTTGTGACACCCTTAATGCATTTGATTTATTTTCTTTTTATCTTTATTTGATTTAATCCATCTGATCGCACAGGCGCCTCACGCACACACAACATTAGTTCCAGCATTGGCTGACATTTCAGCCATTCATCAAACTAAAATGCCAACCAATCATAGAAGTTACACAGTTTATTTTAAAAGGTCTGCTGTAAAATCAGCGTGCAGCACCCAAACAAAAATTTTTGCGCATGTGAAGGATTTTACATATTAGAACATGAGTGAAGTAGGCTACCTATAAAGCCTTGTTTAGGCTACATAATGAATAATAGTTAAGCAACCAAATGTTGCAAAAATGGACACATTTGGATTCTTGTGGTATGAGACAGGCTCGTGAGCCCAATGCCATTTCAGCTTTGCTTGACATTTGTATGCTGTTTATAATGAATGCCAATATAGCCTAATTTGTTTTATTTTATAGTTTAATATAATTTTATACTTATTTTTCATTCTTGTTCTGTTCTGAATACCGTTATATATTTGTTGTAGAGTGAGGGGAACTAAATAGGCTATAATGTTTATATTTAAATGAATGTAGCCTAATTGTTTGCAATTACAAGGTTAACGGAGTAAGATAAATTTCTCTTTCATGAGATTACTTCCTCTTTTTGGCCGGGTTTCATTTCTCCGTGTCGTAAACTCTAGGGGCGAGGCTTCTAAACTGGGGTGTTTTTAGGGGCGTGATATTAAAATGACGATTGTTTTCTTCCGCCACATTTATCAACGTGCGATCTTTCGTACGATGAGGTTGGCGGCATACGAATGTTTCATGAATCACACGTGAACTCTGTCGTAAATTGATTTGTGCTCTCGGATCTGCGCTTGTTTCTACGAGAGATTGAATGTGTTGGCATCAGAACTCAGCTGTGGATGTTTTTCAATGTCTTTGCAGAAGAAGAGGACAACACAGAGAGAGCGTGTGACACTCTTCTAATGTGTATCGTTACGGTGCTGAATCATGGGCTGAGGAATGGAGGCGGTGTGGGAGATGTCCTGCGCAAACCCTCTAAGAATGTATGGAGACCCACAGCCATATAGAAATGTGCACATGTAGGAATACAAAACCTAACCAAACTGATACAATGTTGTTCAACTTACAGGAGCCTTTGTTCCCTGCTCGTGTGGTGTACGACCTTCTCTTCTACTTCATTGTCATCATCATTGTTCTCAACTTGATTTTTGGTGTGATTATTGACACCTTTGCTGACCTGCGTAGTGAAAAACAAAAGAAAGAGGAGATACTGAAGACCACCTGTTTCATTTGTGGTACGAAATTAGATATATCATTAAATTAAATATATTTTAAAGTGTTTATTCATGTTATGGCAAAACTGAATTTTCAGCATCATTACTCCAGTCTTCAGTGTCACATGATCCTTCAGAAATCATTCTAACATGCTGACTTGCTGCTCAAGAAACATTTCTTATGATTTTTTTTATCAGTGTGGTGCTTAACATTTTGTGGAAACTTTTTTTATAGATAGAAAGTAAATCAGAAATTTATAAAAGGCATTTATTTGAAATACATTATTTTTGTAACAATATTAATGCCTTTACTGTCACTTTTGATAATGCATCCTTGCAGAATAAAAGTATTGTTTTTTTATCTTACTGAGCCCAAACTTTTGAATTTGCATTGATTTATTTTTGACAATTAAGCACATTTCCAACACTGTTTACTGCAATGCAATGATATGATATTCTTATTACTGTAATTTTGAAAAAGACATAATTTTTAACATTCCTTAATATTGGCTTAATTTTATTTTTGCAAAATATAATTTCTTAATTTATTTATTGTGGGTAAAAAAATGACCCTAGTATTTCTTAACAGACTTTATGACAGTCAAATATAAATCATCAGAGAACATTACAGAAAGGAATTGATCTTTATTTGTATTTCAACAGGTCTCGAGAGGGACAAGTTTGATAATAAGACTGTATCATTCGAGGAACACATTAAATTTGAGCATAACATCTGGCACTACCTCTATTTCATTGTGCTGGTACGGGAGAAAAACAAGACAGATTACACTGGCCCAGAGAGCTACGTAGCCCATATGATAAAGGTAAATTAATAAAAATGAACAATTCCAGCTGTTTGGATACCGGTCACATTCTATATTAACAGCAATTACCAATGTTATTTCAATATTTATATGCGTTTATATTATTGATTAATACTTTGAATAGGCTTTTTTGTATTTTCAGCTTTCATTGTATTTGAATGAATTTTTAGTTATTTAGTTATTTTGTTTGGTCATTGTTATTATTATTATTATTATTATTATTGCTATTATTTTTTTCTATTTCTATTTCACTTTTATTTAATGAATTCATTCTTGGTTCACCTTGCAATGGGTTTTGATTCAGTCTTGTTGTCGCCTCTTGTTAGAACAAGAACCTGGATTGGTTCCCACGCATGCAGGCCATGTCTCTGGTTGTAACTGAGGGAGATGGAGAACAGAATGAGATGAGGAACCTGCAGGATCGTCTCACCTCCACCATGAAAGTGGTCACACAACTCACAAGCCAGTTAACAGAGCTGAAAGAACAGGTACATTTATCAATGTCAGCTCTGTTTGTCCAGCATTAATAATGTTGGTACATTAAAATGAATTAGTTTCTCAGATTTTAGACTAAAATGCCAGTTGTCTATTTGTTCATTTAGATGACCGAGCAGAGGAAGAGAAGGCAGAGGATGGGTTTTGTGGATGTTCAGTCTGGCTCAAACGCTGGGATGCCTATGCCTCCTAGTGCTGCTGGAGGAAATCTTCAGGTCATCAAGACCTAATTTCTCCAGCTAACCTTGCATTGACTTTATAGAAGCAATAATGTGATGCTGGTGTACTCCCCACTGTGGAAAAGTTGCGTTCAATGGATAGACAGATTGGATCTACACTCCTACAAAAGCACTACTGACTAAATAGTCATTCTTTGAGGGGCCTTTGATTACCAGAATGGTTTTATGCACAAATTTTATATATTTAAAGTATGTAATTGTTTTATTTTTATTTTTCTAAGTAGTTTTTGGTTAAGATATTTGAAAGCTTCTTTTCAAAGCTCTTGCTGGATGTATGGATAAATGTAGCATTGCTGTAAGTAAAGCTGATGTGTTTTAGTGAGTAATTGTAGGTTAATACAGTCGGATGGTTTGTTTTAATGTGCACTGATGAGGTTGTACATGCGGTAATTATAGGGATAGTCATGATGCACTGGCTTGATATGATTGTGAGATGATTTGGGAAACATGAAGGGGAATATCATGACCAGTCTTATGATGAACTAGGAGACGCTAACATGTCACTAGGGTTGAATCTGGGGAAGTATAAATGGCATAATGTATAGAAGTGTGTTTAAAGTTCATACAATTTAATTTAAAAGTCAAAGTGCCTAAAAATGACTAAAAAAGAACAGAACTTTTGCTCAGGAAACTAACATGTTCCTTGTTTATCTTATCGTAAAAATACAGTCGTAAGTGAGGACATGCTGATTGTGGTTTTAATAGACATAATGCATGTAGATCTATGTATGTGTCTATTTAATTATTTATTGTGCGACCAGGACTAAGTTGTAAGTCAGTTGCATTTTTTAGACCACAAGAAGAATGCTGGAACATACTTATATTTTGGCTTCGTTAATAACGGCCATTCATAACATCAAATAATCATCAATTTATTGCTAATATGTTGATATGAAGTGCCTCACCAACTTTACACAGAAAGTACCAAATAAAACATTTGGATATTTGACGTCTTATATTATTGAACATTAAAAGACAGTAAGAGAAACGAATGAGTCACGTTACTACAATAGTACTATAATAAAATGTTATAAAATCAATAGAAATTTGTTTAATTTGAAACATTACAATGACTTTTTATTCATTTCAAAACAAAATAAATGATATCTTCCCAATGAAACGAAGTAAACAGTCGCGTGAACGTCCATTGATTTATCTTGTGTCAGATTACGTCCCTCTGTCACGCACACTTCACAGTATTAGTGTAACTGTGTGAGCGGAGTGACTGACGGGATCAATTCCTTCAGTGTTCGTTTGAGCGTCGGGTGCCGTTCAGAAGTTCGTCCTCAGTGCAGGTCAACAGGTAGGCTAATGTTTTTCATTATATTAACACAACATTTACATTTGAACAATGTGTGTCAAATAAATTTACAGCGAATGGGCTGAAGGCTAATACGGGTAAAAATTCACTATGGAAATGGGAATTGTTATGTAAATTAGCCACTTTATTCCAACAGACAGAAGATCTCAGAAATAAGGCTAAAGTCATTTGTTATATTTGTTTTATAGAAATATAGAAGTGTTTATTTTTTGATGCTGATAAGTGAAGTTTAATGAACCTCAAACCACTTGAATAGGAAAACCACATCTTGCTAGACCTTGTGTGTGTATTTAGGCTATTATATAGCCTATTCCAATATATAATAAAATATTATAATCTAATATATTATTACAATACAGGCCTATAATAGTTTGTTGTTGTTGTTGTTATATTAACAACAATGTCATCTTCAGGCTACTGTAGCTTTACTTGCAGTTTACTCTTTCGAAAATTCACTTCGCAACGTTTTTGTTGGCCATAAATAATAGGCTACTTTTTACGTTTATAAATTTTATAAGGTTGATACCTTATAGGTTTTCGGTAAGTATAATCTAGCCTTTATCAATGTAAGTGACGTCAGTGTTTTAACTTTGAGAACGGAGTGCTGAGGAAAGCGGGAGTCTGCGGGCTCCAGATAAAGCGCGGTATTGGCCGCACCCAGGTGCCCCGCACCCTGAAACCCACTGCTCAAAATTAAGATTAGGGTCACTTTAGAGGCTCTTTAAGTACTTAATTATTGATATTATGTAACCTAATGATTAATTTAGTTGGGCATCTTTCTCATAAATCTATACTTGACAATGTTGTTACATTATGGAAAAGCCTATTTTTTTCCACATATAGCGTAATTCTTACCCCACTGACCATCTTTCCCATTGTTTACAGCTGTTAAAATCATGTCTGCTTTTCTGCATCATTGCCCCTTCTTGAAGTCCACTCCAGGCCCTTCTCTAAGGAATGTGGCAGCGTACTTTGGATTGGCTGACCGATGTCCGATCATTGTTCGCCAGATCTCTGTAAAAGCCACCCAGTCCTCTGAGGAAAAAGGTAATGCTGTTATTTTTGTATTTTCCATACTACTGTAAGGTTTTCTATACTAGGGACAATATGACAAAAAAAAAAAAAAAATCCATATTTTTATAATTAAAATCTCATTGACACCAAATATTGTAAATCAGTAGCTCAGATTATCTTCATATATTGCTTATATTCATGTGCTTATTGTGTTCAGGCCTCCTCCCTCATAAGGAGCCAAAGCGGCATTTGGCGACCACAGCCACTCAGGTGGCGATCTCCATGTCCCAGAGCTGTCCCTTTGTTTCCTCTAAGATTGGACTAGTTAAAGCCAGTCCACAAGTGCAGGAGGATGTCCAGCCCAATCTTGAGAATCAAGACGCCTCTGGTAAAACAATCCCTCTCAGTGTGATAGATTCATGGACTGTGGAAATGTAATGTTTATATTGCTTCAGAAGCAGATATTATCTAGCTGACTGGCTGATGTGTTGCAGCAGTTGTCTCTGTTTTTTTTGTTTTTTTACCACCACAGTATAATTACTTTACTGCTGAAGAGTCTCTTTTGTCTGAGCAGTGTATCATGCAGAGGTTGGATGCATTTTACATAATAACACCCAGTTTGAAGGACATTCTCCTCTCTGCAATTTGCACCATTTAACTCCAATTTGAGAGACTTCTCAGCTGTGAATAGTAAGCTGATGATGACTCAGACTGCTGATGTAACAAAAGCCAGTCTTTAGACAATCACATTACAGATTAAATTTTACAAAGTCGCATGTGTACTAGAAAATAACATCTAAATGGAAAATTGTAGTTTTGGGGTTTTATTATGGTTTGACAGTTAATGTGCGTAGTCTGTAATTTAAAGAAAATATATGAGTTAAACAATGGCATTAAATACAAAACACTTCGATTTTCGTTCTGTTTTTTTTTTTTTTTCACACTGAAACAAAGCGAAAATCTTGAATTTTGTGTTTGTTTGATGAATTTCTGTCACATTGATGCTCTCTTTCTCCAGGCTTGATGAGTTCGCTTTTCAGTGGCTTGCAAAGTCATCAGTCAACCGGTCCTAAACACCTTCTTAAAGACAACTTTAGTGAGTTTAACTGCATTTTTCTTTAAGATTTACAGTAGTATAAACTATACATTCTCAGCAAATACCAAACTGTCACTGGAGCAGTACCATTTCAAAAGGTACTAATACAATATATACAATTTAGGCACCAATATGTACCTTTTAGTGTACTAACATGACATTTACATATTTGCTATAGTACCATTTAGGGGTAAATAAGGTACACAGAATTGTAGCTTTTGCACCTTGGGGTATTATGTACACTGTGCGTAGTATGCATATTGAACATCTGTTTTTTTTACTTATTATTTGATTAGACGGTCAAAAGGTACAACATTTTTTTTTCATTTTTGAAAATATCTGTGTGAACTAATGGAATAATGAGGAATAATGGACTTTGAGTATAAGGTAGGTTATTATTGAATTGATCCAAGACTGTTTGGTTTTGTTAATGTAGTGTTCACTGTATCTGCAGCACTTAAGTAGTGCCTGTCTTCTTTCATCCCTGTCTTTCTTCCTCACTTATTGACTGATCATTGCCCATCTGTTTTTTTAAAATAATTCAGCCAGACCCAGTTTCAACTACGATGACTTCTTCACTCAGAAGATTGTGGAAAAGAGGAATGACCATACCTACCGTATCTTTAAGACAGTGAACCGTTTTGCAGAGGTTTTCCCTTTTGCTGAGGACTATTCCATCCCTGGACGCTTGGGCTCCCAGGTGTCTGTATGGTGCAGTAATGATTACCTGGGCATGAGTCGACATCCCCACGTTGTTAATGCCATAGGGTCAGTACATAAAACAGACAATGAAATAAATGTTTGCCATCATTTTTTATTATACATAGAGAAGAACAAATGAAGGTGCAGCAAAATACACTAACTTTTAAGTCTTATTAAATTCTGTATGTGTATTTCATAATATGATAAAACAGTATGCTTTTAAGTTTCTTATTGTTTGACTTTGGATATACATAGCTGCTAAAACAAACTAACTGAGTAATCACAACCTTTTAACATTTCTTAGAGAGGCTTTGCAGAAGCATGGTGCAGGTGCAGGTGGCACCCGAAATATCTCTGGGACAAGTAACTATCATGTGGCCCTGGAGAGTGAACTGGCCCATCTACACCAGAAAGATGGAGCTCTGGTCTTTTCTTCCTGCTTTGTAGCCAATGATTCCACTCTCTTTACTTTGGCTAAAATGCTCCCAGGTATCCAACAAAACACAATGACCCGCCTGTGCTTAATGAATGTGTGAATTAATGAATATATGAAATTTACTATACTGCTATTAAATGAAAAAAGATTTCAATATGCAGTACTGTTCAAAAGTCTGGGGTCGGTTCAATTTGTAATGGTTTTGAAAGAATTATTTGATCAAAAATACACTAAAAATTATTATAAAATATTAAAATAAATGTTTTCTAATTTAAAAATATTGCACTGCTTAAAGGTGCCATATAATGGAAAACTGTATTTACCTTGGCATAGTTGAATAATAAGAGTTCTGTACTTGGAAATGACATACAGTGAGCCTCAAACACCATAGTTTCCTCCTTATGTAAATCTCGTGAATAAAAAGACCACTGAAAAATAGGCGAATCAGGACATAACACCGACTGTGACTTAACAGTCTAGATCACTAATAGTTACGCCCCCAACATTTGCATATATCCGCCCATGTTCTATGCCAGCCGCCAGCCGAACCATCAGAAGTTCTGCAGGTATTATGAAGAAACAAGCGAGGATAATAGCGAAAATGGCAGATCCTGGAAATAAATGTTATGTTTCAGGCTGTGCAGGGGATGTGAAGTGCAGGGATGGGTTGGTGTCTGTATTTAGAAAGGCACGGAAAGCAAATACCGCGTTCTAAATAAAATAACGTGAGCCACTAAAGGGACACGGTTAGCTCCTTGCTAGCTGTAGCCTGTTACATTACAGTACATAAGATTTCACTTACCACATAAACAGAGTAAGGAGAGATGACTGAGGATGATGGCGAATTATTTACAGATCTTGAGCACCACTGACAAGCATCTGATCTTGTAAAATGTGTGGTAAGTACTGCCGCTCCATAGTATAAACAGAGTTTGTGCTATCATGAATCTTGAAAGCGAAGGTGAAAGTAAAAAGCGATCGTGCATTTGAAATCAGTTTCAGTGCCCCTCATATTAATAGCGGCTCCCTGATGCCCGCATTTTATATACAGTATAATTACCCGACGATATAACTGCGAGAGAAAGTATTGAAATACATATTTTCCTTGTGTTTCCTTCCTGCTGTGTGAGCTACTGAAATGAGCTGCACTGTGAAACAGCCAATCAGAGCAGAGCTCAACATTATTATTCATGACCCTTCCAAATAAGCCAATAACAGACCATTTCATTCTAGGGAGAAATCCTAGGGTTGTAAATGCACATGTAAAACCGTTTCTGGAGATTTTTTGCCCTTACCTAAGCCACATACCTTCTATGTAGATATCAGAGAACAATTTAAAATATTGTATCAATGCATTCTATGGCACCTTTAATATATTTGTTGCAACTGCCTGACATTTTTTCAAGATTATTTGATGAATACAAAGAAAAAAACAGCATTTATCTGAAATGTTTTGTAACATTATAAATGTCTTTATTGTCACTTTTGACCAATTTAATGCATTCTTGCTTAAATGTATTTAAAAAAAAAAAACAAACAACAACAACTCACTGACCCCAACTGAACGGTGATGTATTTTCTGAAATTCCTCTAAAACATCTCTCTCCAAAGGCTGTGAGATTTACTCAGACATGGGTAATCATGCCTCCATGATCCAGGGCATCAGGAACAGTGGGGCCAAACGCTTAATTTTCCGACACAATGATGCCAGTCATCTGGAGGAACTGCTCAGCCGCTCGGATCCACTCACACCAAAAATCGTGGCTTTTGAGACCGTTCATTCAATGGATGGTAAGTAGAAGGAGCTATCACATAACTGACTCAAACAAGATTGTTTCTTAGTATTGTTAATGCAGTTTTAGTCACTTTAAATAAAACCATTTGCCAAATGCATACATGTAAAATGAAGCACCTACCTTTATATAAAAAACTAGTTACTTTATATTATTAACTAGTGCAAAAATGTTTCTAAGTGCACTAAAAAATACATTAAGGGAAAAAAAGTGCACTCACTTTCTCCTTATTAAACAATGCAAAGAAGTATTAAGTCAAAAAACATAAAACACAAATGAAATGACGACTCAGTCATATCAATAGCCAAATATATGTTGTTGTTTTTTTATGTGGAGTGGGTCACCTTATTGGGTGTCCATTTTCTTTTTTAAATTACACGCCCAGCCAAATACTACTCGCCTTATCTTCGCAACCACCCTTTTATCAGACACTTTGGCTTGTGGAATAAATTAATCATTGTCAACTGATAATAGTGCATTTCTACACTTCATCTTTAACTGAAAAATAACTTGTTTCTCAGGTGCAATTTGCCCTCTAGAAGAGCTATGTGATGTAGCACATAAATATGGAGCTCTGACTTTTGTGGATGAGGTCCATGCTGTCGGACTGTATGGGGCTCACGGAGCAGGTGTAGGAGAGAGAGACAACGTCATGCACAAGATCGATATTGTCTCTGGAACTCTGGGTAAGACAGATACAGTCAATATCAAGTGCATGATTCTGTCCTGTATTTTCATCTGTGTTTTTGCCTTTCAACTTTGCTGATATTGTTTGAAATATCTGTAGGTAAGGCATTTGGCTGTGTGGGTGGTTACATAGCCAGCTCTGCCGCCCTGGTGGACACTGTGCGCTCCTACGCCGCCGGTTTCATCTTCACTACCTCCTTGCCTCCCATGGTGCTGGCGGGGGCTCTGGAATCAGTGCGTGTGCTGAAGAGCCCAGAAGGCCAAGCTTTGCGCAGAGCCCATCAGAGAAACGTCAAACACATGAGACAGCTGCTGCTGGACGCTGGACTGCCTGTGGTCAACTGCCCTAGCCACATCATTCCCATTCGGGTCAGTGTTTGCAAAAACCATTACATCCTTAATTGAATATTTCACGCAAAAATGAAAATTTTGTCATCATTTACTCACCCTCATGCCATTCCAAACTACTCGATCCATATGGAATTGTTTTAGAATGCCTTTATGACCTTTTTGTGTCTTCTAAGTTTTGGTTACCTGGACTTTCAACCTAGGGACAGAAATCTCACAGCTTCATTAAAAATATCTTATGGGATCTAATATCTTAAATATTGATATCTGATATCTTAAAAAGTCTTATGGGATTCTAGCGACCATAAGGGTGAATAAATGATGATGATTTTCATTTTGGGGTGAACCGTTCACTCTAGTTATTAAATATGAAGATACATATTATATATATTTTGGATGCAATTTGTCTGCTCAGATATAAATGTTTACACCTTAAATCTGGTATTACAGGTTGGAAATGCAGCAAAAAACTCTCAGGTGTGTGATATTCTGTTGGAGAAACACAACATCTATGTGCAGGCCATAAATTACCCAACAGTGCCTCGTGGAGAAGAGCTGTTGCGGTTGGCTCCTTCTCCTTTCCACAATCCCATTATGATGAACTACTTTGTAGGTGTGTGGTCATGCAATTGGGTAAACCCTATTTCTTTGCAGTTTAAAGGTGAAGAGTTTCATTTCTGTACTGCTAGCAATTTAATTTTCTGCAACACTCTGACATTTGCCATTGTTGTAGGGATGTATCCAGATTTGAGAAAATGAGATTGGTTACATTTAAAGAGTTTATTTGCAAAAACAGATAACTGTTTTATTAGTTTATTAGTTAGTAACTGTTTTTGTTAGTTAGCTGTATTTTTTTTAGTTATTTTTTAACCTAATCAAAATAACCCAACTGCAGTTTGATTGAGATTAATTGGAATGCACAATGAAAAACAATGAATTTTGAAAATTGTTAAAAGCTGAGTTATCTGTTTTTACAAATGAACTCTTCATTTTAAACTGGTAATGATTTGAATCTGAATTTTTAATAATATTTTATGTTGGACAGAGAAACTGTTGGAAGTCTGGCAGGAGGTTGGACTACCGCTGAATGGACCAGCTATGGCCTCCTGCACCTTCTGTGATCGGCCTCTTTATTTTGACCTCATGAGCGAGTGGGAGAAGTCCTACTTTGGGAACATGGAGCCGAGATACATCACTGTGGCTGCACAGTGAGTCAGTATCAGCAGACCAAGATGAAGATCTGTTTTATCAGATTAGATTGACTCCAGAATATTTTTATGGTAAAATAAATGTAGAGGGTGCTCAAAATGTCCTTAATTTAAAGCGCTGTTTGTGGCAATGTGTGATATAATAGTGTTTCTGTATTGTTTGCTGTGACTCTTAATGATAATTTGTTTTCACATATTCGTATAAATGTACTACTTTAATTATTGAGACTTTGGCTAAATTCTACATTAACTGTGTGTCCCCTCTGCATGACGACAAACCTGCACACGGGCACTTTTTGGTAGTTTTCTATTATTGTATGTATATGTATGCATGCAAGAGTATATTTAATAACAGCTTACACTGAAACTATGCCACATGCCGTCTTCCTGTTTTGGACCATTTGACCTCAAATTGATGAATGTAAAAAATTCAATAAATATGGTCAGTTACAACAAAATGCCCCTGATAACTCATTATAACCACTTGGTTAAAAATACCAACAAAACCAGAAGTAATATTTGTACTCTGAATCTGATATATTTTAACTTGGGGGAAAATTTTAATACAAAACACCAACAAAACTATAGTGAAATGTGTCTTTGCACATAACATTGTCTTGGACGGGCCCCTTTCAATTAAAAGACCACACTGCCACCTGCCGGAGCTTAATGGAAGTGTCACGTACTGAGCTATGAGATCTTATCATTTTAAATACCACTAACAGCAACTTTGTAGGCTATTAAAGTTACTAAATCATATAGGTCATAAGTGAATTTAAACCAGGTGTTTATAATAATTTATTATAGTAATGTATAGAGCAAATACATACACAACTTTATGTGCCGTTTAATATTTTTATTGTTCAAGGCATCGATGATACAAAACCCATTTTCTGTTTGCTCTTTAGTAGCTGGCCATGTTCTGTACGAGATTAAGGGAAAAATCACTAGTATTAAAGAGGTTTCCATAACAAACACTGTCATGAAGCTTAATTTGCATGTTATTACAACATGTTTGCTATAAAACACTTACCTTGCTGATCCAGTCAATGTAGGCGCTCACACGAGTAAAAACGGTGGGCTTCTTGTTATAATTGCAGCTCAGTCCTGAACCAAAGCTCACAATACCATGGACCTCCCAAGCGCCGTTGCTACCAGCACAGTTCAGGGGGCCACCAGAGTCGCCCTGTGTTGTGTGACGGGGCAGTGTTAATAGCTGTTGTTTCAGTTATAGTTTTTGACTTAAATATCATTTAAATTTAGTAAATAATTTGTTATGTATTCACTTTATATGACATCTAAGTTTAGTCTACCTAAAGGCTGGAACACACTGCACAAATTTTGCCAAGATTTAAAGTCTGGGCCAGACACTAGTTGCCAAAAGGCAGAGCCAGTCTGCAGATTTGAGTTGTGTGAATTGGTTGCGTTCGGTTGATTTCCGGTTTCTCTCTGTAACCATGTACAAAGTCGGCAAGTGTATGATTTCTCGTGTTTTCAAATTCAAAGTGTATTCCTGCTTATTGATCTGAAGTTGATCTGCGTTAAGTATTTGTTTACAGACTCAAGGGCCATTCACACAGAATGCAATTTTGCTTTTAAAAACACTAAATGTGGACAGTGGTTTGCGGGTAAAATCTTAAGGTCTCGAGAGACGTGTTCTTTTCCATAGAAAAACAATGGAAAAAGTAGCGTAGTAGAATAGAAAACAGTGTTCTGTGTGAATGGCCCCTTATTGCTACATTTAATTGTAATCACAGATTACAAATAATGATTGATGAAAAATAAATAGTCTATCGATAACTCCTTACATTACATCCAGCAACAACACCATCTCCACCAGCGCAGACCATGTTTTGTGTGACCTGAGAGCCCCACCAGTCAGACTTAGAGCAGGTGGCGTAATCCACCACAGGCAGGAGAGCCTGCTGCAGGATATCAGCAATGGGTCCATTGGCTAGTTATTGACAGTGGAAAAAAGGTAGGTGAGAAGAAATGCCAAAAAAAAAAAAAAATTCTAAAATGTGGATATCTCCTAATCATGCTCTAGTCGGTTGAGTTTAACAGCACAACTTCATCCATAACCATCAACATTACTTACTGTAGAGACGTCCCCAACCAGTGACATAGCAGGGAGCATTGTGGGGCAGAACATTCCCATCAGCAGGCAGACAAGTAGGAGTGACAGTGCTACTTGGAGTGATGGCACTCTCCAGTTTGATCAGGGCAATGTCATTACTGTGGCCCAGACACAACATGAAACATTAAATTCATTGCACAAGTTATTCAAGATATGCATCTCTTTTGTTTCTGAGGAGACTTTTGGCCCCTGTACCGGATAGTGAAGGAGTTCCAGCCCTCGTGGACAATGATCTTTCCAGCGCTGATGGCCACAGATCCATTCTCCTCCTCCTTCAGGTTATGTTTTCCCAGAAACACCCTGTAAGTTCTGCTACTGCTGCAGGGCCACAAGAGGAGGACAAAGCAGTTCAGAAACACTCACAAATGGTGAATAATATCATGTTACTTTGATGTATACCATGGTACTAAATATGATATACTAAAATGGTATTTTTTTACTTCTAATTCCTCAGCCTATTCCTCAGACTAACCTGATGCAGTGAGCAGCAGTCAGAACCCACTGATTGGAAATAAGGGTTCCACCGCAAGTGTGGTACCAGCTGCTGCCGCTTTTGTACTGAAGGGAGATCTGGGAGAAGAATACAACAGGGGTCAGTTGTCTTTCTTATGTCTTTTTGTTTATAAGCCAGCAAATATTACTTTTTGAAGGCCTTTTAGTGTAATTCTAAAAACATCCCTCTTCAAATATATATTTTAAAAATATAACAATTTAATAATCTTGATGATTTTTGTAAAGTGAAAGTAAGAATAACTATTATATTATATTATATTATTATATTATATTATATTATATTATATTATATTATATTATATTATATTATATTATTATATTATATTATATTATATTATATTATATATTTCGAGATGAACACATACTGGACTGAAGCAACTTAGGTTTACTTGATTATCCATACATCATTTTTTAGAAAAATGCCAAAATTTGAGTATCAAATATGACACATCAGGCTTTTGAGGAATGTTTATTTGTAAATCTTTCAATCATCTTTGTATTGCATTGCATTAGGCTATATATTTTGCCAAGAAATAACACATTAAAATAAAAATTACACATTTAAATATCATCTTACTAAGACATACTATTGGGAGATATATAGACAATGTACAACTGATATTTATTTGTATTTTAATAATAATAATAATTATACAATTGTCTAATTATTATAATACTGTCATAATGATCTCATTGATTTCTCAAGGCTTCACAGGGTTAACATAGCTTACAAGTGGAAAATGTTTTTGAACAAGGGCAGAAATTAAGATTAACAGGACAGTATGTTTTAATAAAAATAATGTAATGTGCATGTACCTGCCAGGGCCAGCTGTTTGGACGGACATCCACACCCCCCACAACCCTCGATATAATAGGAGGGTTGGTGGGAATCCCACATCCGTAAGCTGAGGTGAAACATAACACATTTTAAAAGTAATATAATTGTTTAAAAATACTAAAGAAGATTGATGCTCCATCTCCTGCATGTCATTTTTAGACTTTAAAAAATAGTCAGTACTACAGTATATTATCAGTCTTTAAAGGCCTCTTACCTCCAACAAACAGAACAGCCAGGACCACAAACTTCATCATGGTTGTATCTTCAAAGTTGGCTCTCTCTTCTGGGGTTTATATACTGGCCAAGGCCAATTCACTTGCAGTGTAATGTATGACCACTGTTAAGCAATCGTTTGGAACGAATGTCCTTGACTGCTTTAGGAAAAACAAATAAAATAGCCCCTTGGTGGTTCTTTGGGTACACTTTGACTTTGATAGTTCACAGGCTAATTCACAATCTAATCATTTTAATGTAATTTGTACCTGAACATTTGTTGTGTTCTCACATTTAATTTAATTAAAAAACACCTATTATACAGTTTCTCCTTTTTATTTGCACCAAAACTTTGGATAAGTGTATTCAAATGAAGATCATATTAAAAAGGCTTTTTTTAAAAATATTTTTTTAATATATATTTTCATAATAGCTATGAATATATTCATAATTGCTCATTTCCCCTCACAAAACTCAGCTAAAAAAATCTGATATTATGAAATATATAGTTGTTGTTGTTTTTTTATAGCATGGCTTTGTGCACAAGGTTGTTTCTGTTCATATCAGCATGTCATCTGTGCATTTCACAGGCTGCATGTAATGCTCTGGTCACTGACATAACTTTATTATTTGTTTATTTAGTATTCATTTATTCAGTACAAAGGTAGTGAGAATAATGTTGGTGGATTGCTACATGAATTGTAGCAGGTTTGTAGTGCTGTCCAGGTTAGTTTTATAAATGGTGGGCCACTTAAATCATGTATCATGAAACTTGTATTTTTGGCTTTGCTTTTTGCTGTTTTGTTGACTGTTAGCAGAGATTCCTCCACATTGTTTAACAATGTCCTTAATGTGTGAACGTTCCTCTGCAATGTGGGTTTAATGCACACTTGTTGTTTATAATCTGTAGTCTTTGCCATTGTTTGTGTTTATATTTTTATAGTTATTGTACATTTCTGAGTGCACGTTTAATTCGTTTAGCAGTATTTCCAATAATAGCTACGTTTCTAAAATCTGACTTGGCATGTGAAGTTGTCTTGAGGAACCTGAAAAATGTGACCCCTCTCTAAATAAAACACCACACTGCCGCCCACTGGGCTGTAATGGAAATGTCATTGAGCTATAAGACCTCACCGACACATGATCAATGTTATGAATTTTGTATCAAATACCATTTAAAAAAAACCCCATTGTGTTCAAAGAACTAAATCACAAAGGACATACATGCATTTGAACTGTGTATCTATTATGTTAACCCTTTTGTTGTGTTTAAAAACTGGGTACAGCTTCTCTGTTGGGGGTCAAATTTACCCACATTGGTTTCCACCCAAGTTTCTAAAAATCAGATATATGAAAAATGCTAAAGATTCATGTAAGGACATAAAAACTCTAATGTAGTAAGAATTTCCTTATATTTTCTGTTGAGTTACGGATCAATTTGACCCATATATTTTTCTTCTAAATTAGTTGTATAGACACACACTAAAAAAAATTGATGTTTTTTGCAATGACTACTTGTAGTGGCTATTTGCACACTTAGGTAGTGTAAATAATATCGTACAGTATTTGTATTTAGTGTAACAGTCTAGTAAAGATAACAAACAAGAAACTAACAAGCAAAAACAACCTTTGACAGACTTTTTTAACTGTAAAACTCCACTAGATAAAGCTCAATTTCGAATAAACTTTGAGTTTTAGAATTCTCATGTATTTCATATTTTAGTGTTTGACAAGCTACAATAAAGGTTTTCTGACTTTTTGGCAAACTGCATGGAAAGCAATGTAACAATTTTTGAACAGCCGGAAACTTTGTGACCCTTAATAAGAACTCCTATTTCTATTTGATTTTTAATAGCTGGCCATGCTCTGTAAAAGATAACAAATGGAAAATATTAGTATTAGTTTCTATAATGATAAACACTGTCCAAAAGGACATGTAGCGTAATTTGTCTGCATGTTTGCTGTCATAAAACACTTACGCTGCCGATCCAGTCAATATAGGCGCTCACATGAGTGAAAATGTTGGGCCTCTTGAGTATTAAGCAGGTATTTGGACTCATATGGGATAAAACATTTCCCAGATACCGTTGCTACCAGCGCAATTTAGGGGGCCACCATTGTCAACCTGTTTTGTGTGACATAGAGGGTCAGAGATTTACATTATTCATTTGTCAATACAAAGTAAACAATTTACCATTATGGAATTACATAACAGAAATATAATTGAAAATGGTTTACAGAGGACTCCATTAGTGGAAATAAAACACTTATCAAACATTTTCCTTTTGAAAACATTCAGTGTTGGCCGACTGATTAGTTCTGAAACATAAGAATACCTCCTGAAACATAACCATCTCCACCAGCGCAGATCATTTTTTGTGTGACCTGAGAGCCCCACCACTCGAGTCAAGTGTTATCCACCACACGTAGGACAGCCTGCTGCAGTGCACCAGAAATGGGACCACTGGCTAGTTAATGATATTGGAAAAGAGGGCGAGAAATATTCTAAGAAGAGTTGCTCTCTAAAAAATGTTATCCACAACCATCAGCATTACTTACTGTTCTGACATCCCCAACCAGTGACATAACAGGGAGCATTGTGGGGCAGAACATGCCCATCTGGAGGAAGACATGCAGGGCTGATGGTGAATACATAGTGAAGTACATTCTTTGCACAAAATTTTCAAGACATGGGTCTTCCTCCCACAAGACTAATATTCATCCCATGCACTTTTCATGAAACAAATATATATTTACGTTTTGTGTTTAATTAGACCATTGTGTGTGTGTGTGTGTGTGTGTGTGTGTGTGTGTGTGTGTGTGTGTGTAAATTCAGATGTTCAATAAAGTGGTCAAAGATTGAGATTTTAGTTCATTTGGTATCTGAGTTTACTAGAAATTACATAACCTTTGGTTTAACTGAAGATGTATACAAAATAGTTTCCAGCAATAAAAAACGTCAGCGTGGACTGTAATTCCCAGGTGAAAAACAAGTACACTTCCATAATGTACTTAAAGTGCTCTATTTTCGCGCACTAATTTTGTACTTAAAAGCAGTGATGGGAATAACGGCGTTATAAATAAACGGCGTTACTAATGGCGTTATTTTTTTCAGTAACGAGTAATCAAACGAATTACTGTTTCCCCCGTTACAACGCCGTTACCGTTACTGACAATAAAATGTGGCGTTACTATATTATATTATTAGAATTTAATTTTTCAGTTCATCTGAATGGATGCGCAGTGTAGCTGTATTTGACATGCCATAAACTCTGGTGTGAAGCGCACGGCTCGCCGTCGCTTTCTCTTACATACACGCACGCAAAGAAAGATACAGAGCAAGAGAGTCTTTCATAACATGCAGAATTGACGCGCTACATGTAAACGATATTCTTTCTTGTATTTTCCTGTCAAAATAACGGAGTTCCTTTGGAATTCTTCAGCTTTTAAGAACTGCTGGGTTCTCTGAAAGTGGGCGGAGCTAATGCGGAAACGACAATCTCATTGGCTGGCGCTCACCTATTATCGTCCCTGTTTTGATTTCAGAAAATCATTTTGAGCGAACGCAGACAATTATAGTTTAATTAATATTATTTATATATGTAACCCTGCAACCTTCTCACTTGTGAAATGATTTCTACACCCCTGGTTAAGTACTATTCTCCACACTGTAAATTTTTAGAATTCCAGCCAGGATGGAGAACAATCTTGCTAATGTAGATGATGATAGATCCACTCTCTTCCTCATACATGTTATGTTTTCCCAGATGCATTCTGTAATTTAGGAAATTACTGCAGGAAAGACAAACCAAGCAAGTATCAACAAGTCATTGACAAAAGTACTGCGGTGGGCCCAATGTGTAGTAATCTTAAAAAACTCATAACACCATGGTACTTTGGTATATATCATACATATTTACATGGCACGGTAAGGTACTTAAAAGAATACCATAGTATTATTTTATTTTTAACTATAGCTTCCTTTTAAGATCCTCAGCATATACCTTAACATCTCTAAAGTAGTTTTCCAGTAGAGAATTTCCTCGGTAAACTGATCTTTAGTCAACTCTTAAAGTGCATCAGACAAATTAAGTCACCCTAACCCACAAAGCAAGACTTAGAGGCAGTGAGCAGCAGTCAAAACCCACTCTTTGGAAATGAGGGTGCCACTGCAATGGTGGTACACTTCTGTACTGCTTTTTTTTTGCAGGTGGGCTAATAGTTACACAGTTATTGTACACCATTTAAAATAATACATGTGCATCTACCTAGCTAGGGCCAGCTGTGTGGGCGTGCATCCTTACTCCCCATGACCCTCGATAGAACAGTAGGATAGGTGGGCTGCCCACATCCATAAGCTGAGGTAAAAAAAAAAAAAAAAAAAATATATATATATATATATATATATATATATATATATATATATATATATATATATATATATATATATATATATATATATATATATATATATGCACACACACAGTGGGGCAAAAAAGTATTTAGTCAGCCATCAATTGTGCAAGTTCTCCCACTTAAAAAGATGAGAGAGGCCTGTAATTTTCATCATAGGTATACCTCAACTATGAGAGACAAAATGAGAAAAAAAAAATCCAGAAAAATCACATTGTAGGATTTTTAAAGAATTTATTTGCAAATTATGGTGGAAAATAAGTATTTGGTCAATAACAAAATTTCATCTCAATACTTTGTTATATACCCTTTGTTGGCAATGACAGAGGTCAAACGTTTTCTGTAAGTCTTCACAAGGTTTTCACACACTGTTGCTGGTATTTTGGCCCATTCCTCCATGCAGATCTCCTCTAGAGCAGTAATGTTTTGGGGCTGTCGCTGGGCAACACTCCCTCCAAAGATTTTTGATGAGGTTGAGATCTGGAGACTGGCTAGGCCACTCCAGGACCTTAAAATGCTTCTTACGAAGCCACTCCTTCGTTGCCCGGGCGGTGTGTTTGTGATCATTGTCATGCTGAAAGACCCAGTCACGTTTCATATTCAATGCCCTTGCTGATGGAAGGAGGTTTTCACTCAAAATCTCACAATATATGGCCCCATTCATTCTTTCGCTTACACGGATCAGTCGTCCTGGTCCCTTTGCAGAAAACAGCCCCAAAGCATGATGTTTCCACCCCATGCTTCACAGTAGGTATGGTGTTCTTTGGATGCAACTCAGCATTCTTTGAGTTTTTACCAAAAAGTTCTATTTTGGTTTCATCTGACCATATGACATTCTCCCAATCCTCTTCTGGATCATCCAAATGCTCTCTAGCAAACTTCAGACGGGCCGGACATGTACTGGCTTAAGCAGGGGACACGCCTGGCACTGCAGGATTTGAGTCCCTGGCGGCGCAGTGTGTTACTGATGGTAGCCTTTGTTACTTTGGTCCCAGCTCTCTGCAGGTCATTCACTAGGTCCCCCGTGTGGTTCTGGGATTTTGCTCACAGTTCTTGTGATCATTTTGACCCCACGGGGTGAGATCTTGGGTGGAGCCCCAGATCGAGGGAGATTATCAGTGGTCTTGTATGTCTTCCATTTTCTAATAATTGCTCCCACAGTTGATTTCTTCACACCAAGCTGCTTACCTATTGCAGATTCAGTCTTCCCAGCCTGGTGCAGGTCTACAATTTTGTTTCTGGTGTCCTTTGACAGCTCTTTGGTCTTGGCCATGGTGGAGTTTGGAGTTGGACTGTTTGAGGTTGTGGACAGGTGTCTTTTATACTGATAACGAGTTCAAACAGATGCCATTAATACAGGTAACGAGTGGAGGACAGAGGAGCCTCTTAAAGAAGAAGTTACAGGTCTGTGAGAGCCAGAAATCTTGCTTGTTTGTAGGTGACCAAATACTTATTTTACCGAGGAATTTACCAATTAATTCTTTAAAAATCCTACAATGTGATTTTCTGGATTTTTTTCTCATTTTGTCTCTCATAGTTGAGGTATACCTATGATGAAAATTACAGGCCTCTCTCATCTTTTTAAGTGGGAGAACTTACACAATTGGTGGCTGACTAAATAGTTTTTGCCCCACTGTGTGTGTGTGTGTGTGTGTGTGTGTATATATATATATATATATATATATATATATATATATATATATATATATATATATATATATATATATATATATATATATATATATATATATATATATATATATATATATATATATATACTATGATGAGCATTTTTATTTTTGTATTAAAGCTCATTTGAGTATTTTTTGGTTAAAAAATCAAAGAGTCAAACTCAAAAATATCAGGTTGATACAACTGTCCTTATAATAAAATGATTATAAATGAAAGTAAAACAACACAAATATATGGTTGCTCTCTTGAAGCAAAACACACAGTTTGCATTTGAGGATCCTCATGATCCTTCAATAGTGAAGAAAAAACCCTTTTTTAAAAAATGAAAATTTTATTAATAGTTCCTTATATTTAATAAAAATGCTTGTTACCTTGAAAAATATATTTAATACTTTTTTGAAAATTATGATTAAAGTGTGTACATTCACATGTACTACATGGCACTCTACATTTTTAGTTTTTTCTTTCACAAATTTATTTAAATCCTGAAACTTCACAACCCTAAAAAAAATATAAACATCAAATATGCAGAAGCACAAAAAGCCATCTGGCTTTGGCAAGAGATTACTCTTCATATCAGCATGTCATCTGTGCATTTCACAGGCTGCATAATAAAACCTCTAAGATAACTGATATTTTGGGATGTTTATCTACAAGGCTAAATGATACTGGGAATGCTATCAGTGTTTTAGGAAATGTAACTGGTCTGTGTTGCTGTCCAGGTTAGTTATATAAATGACAGGTGTTTGCCTGAAACCACTGCAATCAGGCATCATGAAATTTGTGATCTTGGCTCTGTTCATTGCTGGCGGTAAGATGAACATTTGTCTACTTCAAACTCTAAAAAGAGCCGTTTTCTTATACTTTGGCTCCTAAGCTGTGGAATGAGCAGGAATATATTTCACATAGACATATAATTTATCATTGTGTCTGCATGTTTGTTGTCTTGAAACAGCCTACGGTTGTGGGCGGCCCACCAATAAACCTATCGCCTCAAGGGTGGTGGGTGGAACTGATGTTAGACCAAACAGCTGGCCATGGCAGGTATTGTGAATATGTTACAATTATTGTAAATAATTGTGAAATTTACTAGCAATTTCTGAGTGAAAACTCTGTCTACACCATTTTGTCTTGCAAACAGAAATATGTAATGACAATTCTGAAATCATTTCGACTGTATTACTAAATGCACTGAAAGGAGCTTCAATTCAACACTCTCCACCTTCTCAATTTCAGGTGTCTCTCCAGTACCAGAGCGGCTCCAGCTTTTACCACACTTGTGGTGGCACCCTGATCGATAAGCAGTGGGTTTTGACTGCTGCTCACTGCATTGGGTACAGTCAAAATAATCAAAAGAATGCAATGAATGTTTCCATAAGTTGATCTACATTATGAGATGGACTCAAACTATGTCTTAATCTTCTGCCAAGCAGCAGCCGCACTTACAGAGTCTACCTGGGCAAGCACAACCTGGAACTCAGCAGCGAGTCCGGCTCTCTCGCCATCTCTCCTTCCAGGATTATAGTGCATGAGAACTGGGATTCCTACAATATCCGGTTGGTTCTCATCTCATTTCAATGTAGAGGAACAAAAAGTCTAATCTGAGAGTGTGTTTTTGATATATTTGTGTATTTTCCAGCAATGACATTGCCCTGATCAAGTTGTCGAGTCCAGTGACTTTCACTGACAAGATTTCACCTGCTTGCCTGCCTAATTCCGGAAATATTCTGCCTCACAACTTCTCCTGTTACGTCACTGGCTGGGGACGCCTCTGGAGTAGGTGCCTTTCCACTGCTATTTACATATTTTCAAGCAAAAAATATTTTTTCTTAAAGTGGTCCCTTTTGTCTTTCTCTCTCCTCAGCCAATGGCCCCATTGCTGATATCATGCAGCAGGCTCTGCTCCCTGTTGTGGATTACAATACCTGCACTAGGTCTGACTGGTGGGGCAACCTTGTGACCAACCTCATGGTGTGCGCTGGTGGAGACGGAGTCGTGTCCAGCTGCAATGTGGGTTTGATGCATGCTTTTTACTTATAAGTGTTTATATTTTGATATTCCATTATTAATAACCAGTATGTGTGAAAATGCACACTAATGATGTTACCTCACTTGTACAGGGTGATTCTGGTGGCCCTCTGAACTGCCAGAGAAGTGACGGCACCTGGGATGTTCACGGTATTGTGAGTTTTGGCTCCAGCATGGGCTGCAACTACCCCAAGAAGCCCTCCGTCTTCACCCGTGTGTCCGGCTACATCTCCTGGATCAACAATGTGAGTATACTTTATAAACCTGTTGGTATTTTTCTGAACACATGCCATCTTTTCACATATCCTGTTGACATAAATTTAAGACATATTCAGATATTTAAACAAGCCTCTTCTTTTTCAGGTGATGACCTCTTATTAAAGTGTGAAAGGTGTGGTTACCTCAAAATCAACAACAACAACAACAACAAAATAAATGTGGAATCAATAAACAAATTTATTCAACAACTATTTTTGTCTGCTCTTGGCCTAAAAGAAAAAAAACATTAAAAAGCATTATTTTTCCACTTTTTGTTATGGTTGTGTTTGTATTATCATTTGTTTAGATATTTTCCCAATTATATCTATTTTAGACAGTTCTTTTATGCTGAATATCTGAAAAAAAAAACCCAACAACAACAACAGTGCTTTAAGTATAGGCCACTTTCATTTCAGCCATTAATCAAACTAAAATGCAGTCAACCAAACATAAAAGTTACACTGCACAATTTACAAGGTCCACTGTAAAATCAGCGTGCAGCGCCGAAACAAACATTTATTGCGCATGTGAAGGATGATGTTATCGCAACACAAGTGAAGTACGATAATAGTTTAGCAACCAAATGTTACATGGCAAAAATGGAAACATTTGGATGTCGAATGAGAGAGGCTTGTGAGCCCGATGCCGTTTAGTTTCACTTTAATAAATTAAATTTAGCTTGACGTTGTATTCTGTTTATAACGAATGCCACTATAGCCTAATTTGTGCTTTACTTCATAGTTTAATAGCTATAACATTTTATAGCTACTCATTTTTTCATTGTTGTTCTGTAATACCGTTAAATTTGAAGGGTTTGTTGTGGATTAGGCAGAACTAAATAATCTATAGTGTTTATAAATGTTTCCTTATATTTACTGGTATTTAATATACATATGCCATTGTTTGCAATTACAAACGGGTGTTAAAATCAATTTATCTTTCATGAGATTACTTCCTCCTTTTGGCCGGGTTACGTTTCTCCGTGTCGTAAACTCTAGGGGCGAGGCTTCTAAACCGGGGTGTCTTTAGCATAGACATAGGCCGTTTCTCAAACGGAAAGGTTGCATCCTCCGGAGGTCGCATTTGTAGGCTGCATACGTCATAAAGAAGATCTTATCTTAGAATACGCACTACCGGCACATCCGGGAACTTAACTGTCAATTTCGTTACCGCCCCTTTTTGGGGGAAAACAAACTAGACTTCCCATAGGCTTCAATACAAAATAGCGGCAAAAAGCAAAGTCCATACACAGCCGACAGACGTGAATAACTTAAGTAATCACTAGGATTAATCATGTCAAGTAATTATATGTCCACCCTGCCTGCCATAGAGCGTGAAAGATACATCCATAAACTTAATTTGGGCAATTTAAAAACTCATTATCCCAGCGTCAAATTGGTGTAACAACCCCACCCAGTGGCCAGAGGTGTCTTGCCGGACATTTACTCATACCTAATCTAATCACCAGGTAAACCAGTGAATGATTTTACTTCATTTGAAAGTAAACATCTTTAAATGTATATATTATGTCCTTATATTTAGAGTACTGAGTGCACTTTTCTGTCCAGCCATACAACTAGCCTGGCTTCGCTTTCGATAGCATCATCCGTAATACATAATATTTCCATAACAGCAAGATATGGATGATGGTGGCAGGTAGCCTGGGCTAAATTTGGGTTTTTACAAACATTATTGGTGCACCCAACCACACAACAACTCTTTGGCATATTGTAAGGTTAGTCCACTTCCTCCATCCGATGCTGTATGGCGGTTTGTTTTCCCCCAAAAGTGGGCGTGAACCTGTTCAGAGACATTCTATGACGTTGCGCCGGTTGTGAGTATATTAACAGTTCTAAATTTGACCATTATTCTTAGTTAAGTGTAAATTGTTGTAATATGCTTTTGACTCGCAAATGTAATGCTCAGTTAACTGAAATAAACCAGGCTTGATGGCGTATGCAGCCTACAAATGCGACCTCCGGAGGATGCAGCCTTCCGTTTGAGAAACGGCCATAATATACGGTCTTTAGGGGCGTGATATTCAAACGACGATTGTTTTCTTCCGCCACATTTATCAACGTGCGATCTTTCGTACGATGAGATTGGCGGCATACGAATGTTTCATAAATCACATGTGAGCTCTGTCGTAAATTGATTTGTGCTCTCGGATCTGCGCTCGTTTCTATGTTGGATTGATAAATGAGGCCCATTGTGTTTAAAACTACCCTTACAAAAATTAACCATGGTTTTACAACAGTAAAAGTCTAATAACCATGCTTTTTGGCGTATTGATTACCATTTGTATAAGCACTGTTTTACTACAAATATGCATGGTTAAACTATAGCAAAACCACAGTTTAACTATAGTAGCTTAAGCATGAATTTTTGGTTTAATTTCTGGTAAAAACGGTTAATTTTCGTAAGGGTGTTACCGCGCACCACCAAAATACACTGACTTTCGGGCGACAGAAAATTATTGACAGAAATTCCTCTCGAAAAAAGTTTTTTTAATTGAACGAGATCAAATAATAAGTGCTGAAACTGCCTATTTTAAATAGAGAACTTGAATTCTTTCATTTATTTTGACAACGCGCCGCGAGCCAGGTTTCCACGGCGGGAGATTGACGTCTGTTCACCCAGACAGAACGGACTGCACGCTGTGGGTTGAAGGCGGTGCTTGCAAGTTCCTTGACGTTACCATGACACTTGTACACAACCTATGTAGACAGCAAGTAACATGCCTATGAGCAGCCGGGTTGTACACAGTTCAGACAGATGAAAACTCATACTGGTGAGTTGTCAAGAAAATCATCGCAATCTATAAATATGCTGGTACCTATTATATTTCTTGCACTTAAGGTTATAAAAAAGACACGAATATGGCGACATGACTGCCAATTTAACAGAAAGCGTCAGTGTCCTTACATTCAGCGCTATATATAGCCTATTATTTACCAGATTACAATTTGTATTTTGTCAGCAGGTTGAAATGAGGGGTTTCCTCAAAACTTTAAACTGGGTATTTAAACTCCAGCCTAAAAGCACCACTGTAGGAAGACACAAAGACTCTGACCTCTGTCTACAGGTATTAAGCCTTATTCCTTCCCAGTGTGTCCACTCATTATGTACTCAGTTATTGATTCAACTTTTAGTTATTCATCATGATGAGATGATGATCTTATACTGAGTAGCCTATGCCATATGGACTCCTACTAGACATGTCACTAGAGATGACATTCACACAAGTGTTTCACACATTCATTGTGTTTCTCATCTCATCTGCTCAGAATAGTGGGGTGGATGAATGTCACGCTACTATTGACTGGTGTGAAGCAGACGGCTGCTATGTTATCTGTGACTTAAACTCTGCCCACGGGACCTACGTCAATGACTGCCGGATACACAATGCCACTGTGCGTCTCTCTCCGGGAGACCAGCTTCACTTTGGCTACGGAGGATCAACCTATGAGCTCTGCATTGACAGCGAGAAATCAGTAAAATGTGTTGCAACAGATAAATGATATTGTGTCTATTCGTTGATATTTTTTCAGTAGCATTTTTTTATTGACTTAAGTTCAAAGACACAGAAAATATGGTAATTAATTATCATAAATGAGACCTGCAATGCACAGATTCAAATTGATATGAAATTATATGATATTATCCTCTGTAGACCATTTCAGATGATCAATCTAACCTTTATATAAAATATACAAAAGGTTTTGTCTCACTCCCAAACAGTTTCCTCTTCTGGCTGCCCAGTCTCCCATTCCCCAGGCCTGGGTACGAGCTCGGACCCCTTCTGTTTCACCCCATCCTCCCACCAGACCTCGCCCCATGAGTGCCGGATCTAAACGGGGGCCAAATGCACCTGATCGCAAAACCCAATCTTACAGACCTGGTAAAGACTTTTTCAGCACACAATTTTTTTTTTAGTCAGTCAAAATTGAATATTACCTCATTATTACCTTTTTTTATTATCCCAGTAGAAAGAAAATGGGCAAAATAAACCATGAAAAAAATGCAGGTTTTGAAAAGTTTATTAGATTTATTAGAGAAATCCCAAACAAGGTTATCTTTAACAAAAACTTTTCAAATAATTTCGTTAACAGAAGTAAAACTGAAATAAAACAAAACATACAAAAACATACTGTAAACAAAAATGAGAAATGTTGTCTTGTAACTGAAAAAATGTTAGGATGAAACACTAAGGTGATTAACTGACAATAAATACAAACTAAAACGGAAATAAAACTTTTATATTAAAAAATACATTAAATGAAATGAAAAGTAAATAAAAAATGTAAATATAAAAATAAAAGCTCATTATATCAAGGTTATTTTCGTAAACGAAAACTGAAACTAAGACTAAAACTATTGGTCAAAAAACATAAACTGAAATAAAATTTAAATTTCTAAATAAATGAAAAACTAAAACTAAATGAAACTAACAACAGTAACTGAAAAACTAACGAAAATAAAATAATAATTAGCAAAAATAAATAATCGTGTTCGTTATTTAATAAGCTCTCATTCTGTGCCAGAAAATCGGACCTGTGGTGGTTTAGGGAAATAGCTGACGCTTCATGCACGTGAGCTGCGTCCTAAGCGGCTATTTCACAGAGAATGCGTTTTCGCATTTAAAAAACAAGACGCGGGCTATGAAATAGGAAATAACTATAAAATATGAAATGGGAAATAATAATAATGCACACTTTACAGCGCACGAACGTTTAAAAGCGTGCTTGACGTGAGAGAACAACATGAGTACAACATGTGAGTTAACAGACACAGAATTAAAAGTTTTGGATGAGCTGACTTTAGTGAATAGTCATTTTGTCACGCTTTGCGATTACTATGGTAACGTCCGCCTCTAGTCCATGACACGAGCACCGCCTCGACTGTATAAAACGCATCCGAAATGAGAGAAAGCGATAGCCGCGCTGTGTTTCTGTGTAAAAGGGGCTTTAGAACTGGGATTGATTGCGTTCCTCATCTGAAGCGCGTGCGCGCTGGTGCGGCTCGTCAAAGTAAAGTGCAAACATCATTTAAATCACCATATCGCATTCATTTTTGAGTAGTATGAGGTTTCAAAGCATTTTAGATTGTTTCTTCTTATTGTGTACGTTCATAGAGGGAGACGGGACACACAGTAGTGTGCACCGGTGGCTCATATATGTGCAAAAAATGCATTGAAAACACAAATGGACAAAAATAAAGTTTACAGAGTTTCAATGACGATTGCAAAGAACAAGCCTGCTTCCCAATGTGCACACTGTCCATGCTAAATTCTATGTGATATTAGTCATTTTTAACATTATTTAGGGCAGATAGGGTGGATAGTATGCACATTGGGACGCAGGGCATGTTTCCTCAAATCCAGCACTGGAGGGCCATTGATCTGCAGAATTTAGCTCCAACCCTGATAAATACTCAACTGCCTGATGATGTCTAGTAACTCTGAAAACCTTGATTAGCTTGTTGTTTGTAAACTATTGGCATATTAAACAAGATTACATCTTTAATATGGAATATGAACATGAATATGAATTAATAAATTGTATACATATAAGTTGCATATTTTAGTTTTTTGTTGAATTGAAAATAATTATTTTATTTTCATTATTAAGAGGTTTGTACGAGTTAACTGTAAACTGCAAACATTCAACTTTGCTAAAATTAAATGTGTTGGTTTGGTCTACACTGGAAAAGTGTTCCATTAACTCTGTTAAACTATAATTACTAAAACTAAAATATATAAAAACTAAATAGAAATGCGTTCACAAAATAAAAACTAAACTAAAACTAACAAAACCATTAATGAAACTAACTAAAACTAAACTGAAATTATAGGAAATTTGAAAACGATATCAAAATAAAAACTAATTTAAAAATTCAAAACTATAATATCCTTGCATTATATTCAAATAAAAGCTCAAAATATTAAGAAAAGCTATAATAGTTCAATATATTGCTAATTCTAAAATAACACTGTACCAAACTGATGGGAAAGTGAATAATATATAATAATATAATATAATTGATTTTAAATTATTTTTGTGAATTTTTATTTTTTGCAGGAAGCTGGAGTGGTAACACAGGGAGAGCATGTTATCTTAGAAATAAGACTCAACCTAACAATTCTCAAAGCATTCACGTCTTGCCAGTGGAGGAGGTGAGTTCAACATCCTGTTAAAAACACCCTAGTCTCCCTTTGCTGGACCATTCATGCTATTGTTATGCCATCTTGTAGAGCTAAAAGGTTTAAACAATACACTAACAACTGTGTTCTTTCTCAGGAGGAGAGGTTGCATCGGCTAGGAGATGGACACCTTCGTGTGTCTGTGTGCTTTGAGGATGAGTCCCAAAGGAAGGATGACGCGATCGTGGCCCTGAAGGAGGAAGTGTCAGCTCTCAGGCTCCAGCTGTCTCAGAAGAAGCAGGGTGATCCAGATGTCACACATAGACTTCGCTGCCTGGAGAATGACATCAAAGAGAAGAAAGATCAGATACAACAGCTAAAGGAGCAGGTGTGGTATTACAGTCTCCTTTGTTACTTTACATTTTACATTATTTACAGTTTGGTGACTGTGATGGGTAAGGAAACAGCCTCAGGAGCTGAAGACTGTAGCTTCAAGTCCTACCTGGGTCATCTTGAAGGGGTGTATGAAGAGACCTTCTGCAACCTTGTGCTAGCAGCAGATTTATTGTCATGCACAAATACTAAAGTTGCAGGTCTGATTTCATGATACAACCCAAATAAAGTGCACTTTTTCTTGCAATTTTTTTTTGTTGTATTTTTACAACATAGTTCATATTGCAGCACAGTATAAATTTACATATGGTAAATCTGTGATGAAGAAACAATGTGTTGTCTCCATCTCAGAAAAGAAACAAAATTTCATTTACATACTGCAATGGCTCAGGTAGGACTTGGACTCACAATCTAGAGTGCTACAGGCTGAAGTCTTAGGGGCCGTTTATGCAAAATGTGTAACGGGGAAAAAATGCAAGGTATAGAGACATATTTTTAAAAAGTTGATGGAAAAGTAGCACAGTGATTAAAGTTTCATTATTTATTTTGATGATGTTTCTTCTCTCTTGGAAATTCTTTGGAAATCTTTCACATGCTAATGAATTAATACCATAACTACTTTGTCTCTTTAATGGATGTAGATGCTGGAACTTCAGAGATGTTCTGGAGAGATGCTCGGACAGGCTGTGACAGAGAGAGATCAGAAGATCAGCAATCTTTTAGAACAGATGGATAAATTAAGGAATGAAAAGAATTCATCTGCAGGTATGAGGATGATAATATCTATCTATCTATCTATAGAGAGAGAGAGAGAGAGAGAGAGAGATGTTATTCACATTACTGTAATTTAGAAAAATGATAAATTATATTGATAATTTACTTTGAGATATAATATGATATTATTATGTATACGTTTGTATAAAAGTACAATTTTAAGCATATAGGCCTATAGTATTATTTTTATACTTCCTTTAATATACAGTTCAAACGTTTGGAGTGTGTAAGATTTTTTATTAAAAAAAAGAATGCTACACAGCAAGAATGCATTATATTAATCAAAATTAATCAAAATGTATAATATAATATAATATAATTTATTATATTAACTTATTAATTTAGCTTTATATTCATCAAATAATTCTAAAAAAAAAAAAACACCACATTTTTGCGGGGAAAAAATCAACAGTTTCTTGCACACCAAATCAGCATATTAGAAAGATTTCTGAAGGATCATGTGGCACTGAAGACTGGAGTAATGGCTGTTGAAAATTCAGCTTTATCATCCAGGATTTAAAATAGTTATTTTAAATTGAAATAACATTTCTCAATATTACTGTTTTACTGTATTTATGATCAAATAAATGTAGCCTTGGTGAGTTCTTTCAAAAATAGTAAAAAAAAAACTTACCTGCTCCAAACTTTTGATAATTTGTGTAATATTGAGATGAATTATTATATTGTTGTAGTGGGATTATCAATAGCATATTGCATACTGGCACCATCCTTTTAGATCTGAGCAGTTAGTTATTTCGTGTTTTATTTTATTTTTTTCTTTATTTAGCGTTGGTTGGCAGTTTGAAGAAAGATGTGTCTGCTCGAGAGAAACAAGCTCTTAAACTAGCTGCTGAGGTGGACAAGCTCAGACAAGATGTCAGACACAAAGATGCCAAGCTCACAAGCATGGTGGACAAGGTTCCAGCATCCCTCTCTTTCTACAGCTGTTGAGCTCTGTAATGTTTTAATGATGCGGTTTTAAAATGTTTTATCAATAAAAGATAACTATTCCTTTTGTTTGGTGTTGTTTAAAAAGCTGAAGGACACCCAGAAGCATCAGAATGAGCTACTTGCCAGACAGAGTGAAGTAGAATCGCTCAAGAAAGTGAGTATGTTTTGTCCTGATCTCCACATGATTTAATAAACATACGGCCTCTTAGACACCACGACCCAGGTGGGACTTGAACCCACAATCCCCAGCTCCGGAGGCTGATGCCTTATCCATTAGGCCACTGGGCCAGGCAAATGCAGCTTATGAAATCTGGTGTCATGTGTCTGTTCTTCATGTGCGATGTGTGCTGTAGGAACAGGCTTCTCTGCTGACAGAGACAGACAGACTGAAGCAGCTTCATCAGCAGACGCAGCAGAAAGAACAGAGAGTTCAAGAAGAACTCAAACACACCCAGTCAAGGGTGAGTGAGCACAAGACAGCAACAACAGTCTGGTAAGATGACTACTCTGGTATCTATTACGCTAACGTATCTGAAATTTCTTCAAAGTTTGACAGTTTTCGTGACCGGATTGTCAAGACTGTGCATGTTTCTGACAAAGAATCAGACCAAAAGGTAAGAAAATATTTCAAGCCAATCAGAGGCCAAGTTTACATCCAGGGATTGTTTTGCAAAAAAGGTGTCAATGTGTTTACAGTATAGGTGATGGAAATGATAATTCTCAATACATTGTTACAAGTGTCAACAAAATCTTTTTCATTTAAATTTAGACAAATTATATGTTGCGGAAAACTAGTTTGGAAGCACGTTTTAAGCACCACTAAACGCAGACTGAGCCTTGTTTCTCCAAAGATTTTTTTCTCCTTTACTGTCACCTGAAGATCTTTAATATTAATGGCACTGACACTATCAGATGAGAACAAAATTTGAACATAATTGAGCTAGATAATGACACTAGCTTTACAAAATCAAAACTGTTACTGAACTGAATTAAATCAGCATTAAACCGACTTGAGCTGAATAATGACACTGTTATCTTCTGTAGAGCTGCTTTACAGCTTCATTTAAATTCATTTCTTGATTGAAGAATTTTACAGCATTAGCTGTTATTTTCCTGTTTGATTAATGTTGCTGCTTTGAAATAATTAGTTTTATTAATGTGAAGCTGCTTTGAACATCTGTGTTGTATAAAGTGTTACATAAATGAATGTGACTTAACTTGAACTCGACAATTAGATATAGTCAGGTGGACCACATTTATGATATCTTTGTGGTGCTTTTCTTTTGTCATTTTATAGCTTGCCAGCTTCAGTCCATATTCTGTCATTATATTGAAAAGAGTTGCCAGGATATTCAAAAATTCACTGGTTTGGACAGACGTGCTGGTGAGAAAACTGCCAAAATGTAATTGTTGGATGTACTTTTTTATATTTGTTTTTATTTTGCAGGTGTTGGACTGTTTAACTGAGGTAATGGAACAGATGGAGATGTACAAAACAAAAGTGCATAACTTTGAAATGAAACTCAAAACGGAAGCTCACACACAGAGGGAAATGTTGGATGAGACCCAGACATTTAGAGCCAGACTGCAAGAATGTCAGGTATTAGTAGGTGGAATCATTGATTATGCCATGTAATGTCGTCGTATGTTTGTGTTTCAGCATTGCACAGCATGTTGCACAGCTATACAATATCTGTTTCCATTTGTATATAGAGACGAGTACAAGATGCATGCATTGCAGACAAAGTTCTGATGGAAATATCTGGGCTGCAGGACATGAAATTGAGTCCTGCACTCAGCTGGATTCAGGAGCATTCACTTTCTATACTGAACCTCCTGTACAGAGTACTGCAGAATGCTGCTCAGAGCTTACAGACAGCAGGGGTTGATGTGTCATTGAAGACTGGAGGTAAGAAATAGAAAGTTTAGAGAGATTTAGGAGAACTGGGTTTGACAAGAAATAGAAGTGATACTGCTTTCAGTAGTACAGGATTACAAATTAAGTTGAAATGTTATTAAATTTCAGCGCATTTTACAGAAAAGTAGTCTGAATTATTGTTATTATTTGTTTTGTCTAGGATTATCAGGTGCCTTACAGATTTTGTGCCAAGACCACATGGATGTCCAATCTGAGCTAAGAAAACTAAAGGTATTGCAGCAAAGTATTTCAATATCAGTTGAAGAATCAGAAAGTGATTCTAAAGAAACATGTCTTTCTTTCCTGCACTGAAGTCAGAGAGGGAGAAGGTTCAGGAGACAGTGATTCAGAGCAGAGATCTTCACAGCAGGCTGGAGTTCATGCAAAAGCAGTTTGAGTTGGAGAAACTTCAGGTGCTGTTGTCTTTCTAAAAAACACCAAGTCAAATTAAACTCATTTCATTTAGTCTCTGAGGAATAGACCTCTTGAGGGATGGTCTCAATTAGATTGTCATTTAGCTTTTTCAGTTTTTATAATTATAGATATAACTCATTCTAGTTCTGATGGAAATTTGTATATTAATGAAAGTATTTCAGAGAACTGATTCCAAGCTGATGGACTAGATTCATTTCATGAATTGAGCTCACTATAAAATTTTGTTTCACTAAAGTTTCTCCTGACCTTTGACCTGTTATTGATTCAGGCAGCAGAGGGACAGAGAGAGATGAAAAACACACTAACGCGACAGCTGGAAGAGGTCATGGCTGATCTACAGTCAGTGAGACAAACTGAGGCGAGTTAAAACTAAGAATTGAATTTATCTTCTTAAATGAAATACAGTTGACCTCAACTCACAACACATGCTCCATATCTATATTCGATCTGGTTTCTAAGGTCCTAGTTGCCAAGTATTTACCCATATGTGTTAGTTCCCAGCACATAACCATATTGTTTATTTGCTTCTACCCTTTTGACACATTAGAAAGTCCATTTCTGCCACATATGAAAAAAATGGTTTGGTGAATCATAATGATGACAAAATAAGTTGACTAAGACATAGTCATAATTATGACATAAAAGTCACATTTTATATAATAAATATGACTTTTAAAGACAGTTATCTCATTTTTGTGACTTTTATATCATAATTATGACGTTTGTGTAAATTAAAATTTTTATCTCATAATTTTTACTTTTTTCCCAGTTTCCAGCACATGGCCATATTGGTTATATCTGATATTATGAGATAAAAGTCAAATTATGGCATAAAAAGTCTTAATTATGAGATAAGTCATAACAAAATTTGTCTTTTTTGTGTTCTAATTATATATATTTTTTCATAAATATATAGTAACTAATAGTAACTAATGATTTCTTTTTATGTCACAATTTTGACATTTTATCTCATAATTATGATTTACCAAAGCATGATGTGTTTTTTCTTATGTGGTGGAAATGGGCTTCCATAGGATACAGAACCACACAATGTAAGTCGTTCAATTCCATGACTGTCACTTTATTACCTTCCAAGAGTGCCTTGCGCAGGGAGATTGAGACACGCAAGACTGAGTGGCAAACCAAGATGGAAGAAGCCAAGATACGAGAGGCAGAGCTGAAAGAAACACTGCGTGAATTACATCTCAAAGAGGACGAGAGGAGCGAGAAGATGAAGCAGTGTGAAGAAAGAGAGGCCAAGGCCCTTCAGAGAGGAGCTGAAGAGGAGAGAAAGAAACACAGGGTTGAGGTAGAGGAGTACAGGGAGCAGGTGCGACAACATGCATACACCATTGTTGCCATGGAGACACGAATAAACAAAGCTCAGCAGAGTGAGGAAAGATGGAAAGAGATGGAGGAGGAGAGAGACTCATTGAAGAAGCAACTCAAAGGTGAGCACAGCCTCTCATAAACGTCCAAAAATAACTAAATTTAAATAAATAAATTTAAAACAAAGAAACATTATGATTTAAAACGAAGAAGTATTAGCTTATACAAGAAATATAAGAAATTAGCTTATATAGAAACCAGTTTTACTTTTTTTTTTATACTGCAGTTTCATATGTTACCTGTTGAGGGCAGCTTCTCAACAGCCTTAGGTTCCTAATTAAAACTAATTTGTGCAACAGATAGTATGTGTCCTACATGTGTTCTATGTTCATTATCATGTTTATCCTTGTTGTACTTGTTGTACTTGTCCCACAGAGGCACTTGTTAGGCTGGAGGGCTTTGAAAGCAACAGCACATCCTACACATCAGAAAAACAACAGGAACCGGATGAAACCTTAACATCCCTCCGGTATAATAAAGCTCTCATGAATACCATCACTGCATTACCCATCATTCAAAATCTATGTTATATATTTTTATGGTAAATATTTCACCCATTTAGCCAGTGGGCCTGCTTCGGAAACCAGTTGCAACAGCTCTTGGCATATATAAGATTGTAGCTTAGCGATTTATATATTGCATAAGTTACTGTGTAAACCGATTCCCTTACTCTGTCATTACATTCACTGTGAGAAGTATAATATCCATACACTGTGCTCTTGTTAATGAATAATGCATGAGCTTCATTATTTATTCATGCATTATTTATGAACCTCTTGCTTAATAACTAATTACACAGTCCATGTCTCTCTCTTTAAGTCATCTCATAGATCAGGCACTGTTAAATTGTAGATGCAAATATGTCTCTTTTTCTACTTCCTTTCATTTTTACTATACAATTACTGTCAAAATGCTAAAATCTAAATTATAATGATAACCACAGACAATGTATACATGCTTTTTTAAATTATTCATTTAGTGATATTTTTAATTAAAAATTGTCCAGAGTGTTCATGAATGTCATTACTTTCATTAAACAATCTATACCATACTCAAAATCCGAATCTACTGTATTCAGAATAAGAATGTTTTAATTGGTCCTGCAGGGCATCTCTAGTCTCATCCCAACAGGAAGTGGCCAGTCAGAGTGGGATCATCAATGCTCTAAGTCGTGACTTGGCCCAGGTTCATGCTCGGCTCTCTGATATGACAGGTGCTGCACAATTAACACAATACGAGATCAATATGTTGTAGTTTTTGTGTTTCTGAGTGTGTGCCTCTCTGTGTAGGAGAACTTAGTGAACAGCAGAAGTTAGAGTTGGAAAGTCATAAAGCTTTGGTGGTAGACCAGAAGATTCAACTGAGCATGCTCACACAGAAGCTAACCATGATGTCACAACTAGTGCAACAGAAAGATGAAGAGACAAAGAAATTGGGAGAAAAACTGAGGTATGACACAGTGCAATGGGCTCACAAAAAAACTGACATAAATTAATGCATGAAATTATTTTTGTTAGACAAACTGAAGAGGATTTGAAAAGTAAAGCAGCAGTATACAGAGAGATGGAGAACACAAGCCTTGTTCCACTTCAAATCTCAAGAAACACTAAAGTGAGTTTGCCACCAAACCGGACAGTCATTTATCTAAATGATTTATCACTTTTGACATGTAGAGGATGGATACACTTTTTTTGTTTTTTGAATGATAACAGGATATTGAAACATATTCGCTGATTGAGTCCCATTGAGGCACAAAATGTGCCTGATATTAGCTTTTTTGAAATTTCTATTGATCAAAGAATCCTGAAAATAATATTTACCAGCACAACTTTTTTCATCATGAATCATAAGAAACATGAGCACCAAAATCAGCATATCTGAATGATTTCTGAAGGATCATGTGACTGAAGACTGGAGTAATGATGCTGAAAACTGAGCTTTGCCATCACAGGAATAAATTACAGTTTAGAATATACAGTATTAAAATAGAAAACAGTCATTCTAAATAGTAATAATATTCCACAATATTGCTGTTTTTGCTTAAAAAAATGTAGCCTTTGTAAGTAGCTTCTCTCAAAAACAAACAAAAAAAGTCTTAAGTCATACCGACCCCCAATTTTTTGAACAGTAGTGTACATTCATAAGAAAAAATGGACAGCAAAGAAAGCAAGGAGTCACACAAACACACACACTCAAAAATTACAAGCGGACACTTTGCTAACTGTTATATGAATGTTGTTTTCTCAGGATGTGGCACTCATGACAGCTCCTAATGATGTCATCAATCAGGGGTCAAAACACAAAGGTCATCGCCGCGACGAAGCAATTCTTCAACAGCAGGAAGGTTTGCGTGACATGCGAGAGCGAATCAGAGCTCTTGAACAGAAGTGGCCTAGCAGTGAGTCTTATAATCCCTTATAACTAATGATCAAACCTTTGAATCTGGCGATCCTCATGTGATCAAATTCAGGCCAACATTAACCTACATTATCACTTTTCTTTTGTACTGTTTACAGAGCGTCTGTCCCAGCAGGGGGAGCCAGAGAAACAGGGTCAGATGAAGACTCAGAGACTTCAGAGATCTGCAGCTCGGAGAGAATCCGTCAGTTCTGTGGTATTCGCTTTACACATTCAGATTTACATACTGAATAAGAATATCTTATTGCAAAATTAGAATAAACGTATCGGTTAACACTTATGACAGCAGAGGAAAAAATATTCTTTATATCTTTCGTGAAACCATAAAGAAAAGCACTGAAGAGCAAGAACAAGAACATTATCAAATGTTTCATAAACTTATAAATATATAAATGGTCTCAGACTTTTGTACTGTGAAGTGTGTTATTCATGTGCTTATTCGATTCACACAGAGTGGTTTTGCGTTCCCTGAAGCTCTGACCGAGGCAGCACGAGAGCGTACAGCCAGACTGGACATGTCTGATGCTCTGGAGCTCAGCGAAAGAACAGTAAGTGCAGTACGCACTCAAAATAAATTGAGTGAAACATGCATCTGTGGCCCTGAGATTGTGCTCTATTTTGAGTCTGTTTTAGTGAATCATTAATGAATCATTATTTTTGGTCTTTGGTTTAGTACCTGAAGCTAGCGCGAGTGCTGCATGAGGCTCTGGAGCTCAGCGATGGTGAGCTGTCAGGCTGTGCTAGTTTAAAACACCTACCTCCTGACGAGAGACAGCACATAGTCTCTATGAGACAAACAGACCTGGAGTTTGTGAGAACCCGCCTTGATCTACAGAACAGACAAAGCCAACAACAAGAACTACTGCTGCAGGAGAACCAGAGAGAGATACACAAACTCAGGTGCAAACAACAAAAAAAAAAGCACACACTCATGACAAATAATTCCATTCCTCTTTCTCAATGTTTCATAATTTTATATTAAGATATTAAGAAAAGACACTATAAACTGCATCTCTTCCTATTTAGAGTGTTTCATGTCAAAAAAGTATGCATATTATATTTAATATACATTTGTATATACATTTTTATAGTTGTATTATGTTAAATTAACAATAATATAACATAAAATGATGCATAATATTATTTTATATTATAATGTTAATAAGATACTAAGAAAAATACTACCTCTCTTTCTCAGTATTCAGTGGATTTTCAATACATTTTTAGTGTTTGCTGTTAAAAACAATGCATGTTAATATATTATATTATATTTATTGTACATGTTCAATACAATTTTAGAGTTTTAACAGTATAATAATATAGCATACAATTATTATTTTATATTATAATATTTTTATTGTTACATGTTCAAAAAAATAACAAATAATGCATATTATATTATATTGTATTGCATTGCATTATATGATATGATATGATATTTTATTGATGATGACAACTATCTAACAACTATCTTTAAGAGAGAGCCAGGTGCTGGGGTTCCAGATGCAGGCCGAGTTTGAGAGTGTGAAGGCAGAACTGGAGACTCAGAGACAAGAGACAGAACAGCTTCAGCAGGCTCTACAGGATAGCATCAACCAGCTGCAGAGAAACCAGCAGGAACGCAGTGTTACCAACAGAAATAATAGGGTATCACACATACAAGCTCACGTAGAAAGTGAGAAAGTCTGACTGACACCAACTTTGTGATAGAGAGAAAAAATAAAACATGAACAAACTTTCCATGAACAAACTTGCATGTGGCTTGCAATTCTGACTTGCAGACAAACAATTCTGACTTGTCCCTTAGTTGGTAAAAACAAAAAATCGGGCAAAATACATCGCCAGTTACGAAAGTCTATAGAACCATGATGCTTTTACTCACAAATTAACTGATTTCTTTGGCTATTTAAAGACATGATAAGTCAGCATTTTTAACATTTCAGACATACTGTCTCCTGTCTCTCTATAGAGAGCTACCTTCATAGGGATCGTAATTCACCCAGTGCCGTCTATAATAAACACTTTCTCTACAGAGCCTTAGTACGGAGAGAACGGACAGAAAGAGTGGAAGAGTGGGCCATCATAACTGTATACCAAATGAAAGCTATGAAAAGGTACGTGGCAGTGGCAACAGTGGTTTGGTTTTGAATCAGTGCCCCGATGCAAGAGTGTGTGTGTTTGATCTTCAGAACATATGTAAGGTCTAAATCCATGCTGTCTGCCACAGGCTGCCTGGGGTTTTACAGAGAAACTCCACACTGTGCAATTAATAGATTTTTCAGCAGCACCACCAAATTTGTTCTTTTCTGAGCTCGTAATCTCACTGCTATAAATGGAGCATGAATCTGTTCCTGTTCGTTTGATGTTAGACCTATTAAAAAACAGCACAGACAAAATACAAGAATGCATCTTTTTAATACTTTCGTCTGCCACAATAATGTTATGAATTTGAATTATCTTCATTCAGGGCCTTTTCTTAGCAAATATTCATTAAATAAATTGATATGTCATGCATAATTAATTTGATTGAAATGAGCCCTATTGACAGCCCTATTTTTTACTGTGTGTGTGTTTGTAGACCCCAGCAGTGAAGAAACGGACCTCACAGATGAGACTGAAAAGGAGAGAGAGTGATCTGGATAATCTAAAGAAAGAAATGGGGCAGAAACAGCAGATCTGTTCAATGGTCTCTGATTTGGCCAATCCTCTGCAAGCTCCCGAGAGCTCCCAACACCCTCTGCTCACTGAGGCCCACTGACATGAACACAACTAAAGAGCGTGTTGAATTATGTTAAAATAATAATAATAATAAATGTTATAATATTTCTTAATTCTTGTCATTTCATTATATATATATCATATAAATATCTCTCTCTCATTCTCTCTCTCTTTCTATATATATATAAAGAACCTATATATATGAAAATAACCTATTCATTGCCATTTAAGTAAAAGTTCTGAACCTACACATAGGAGCCTGATAAAATGCTAATTTTAGAAGAATTTTCAAACGGCACTCACAGGCTTTTGCATCTGAACTCTTCATATATATATATATATATATATATATATATATATATATAAATAATCTTTCTGCAGGTTATATTTCGTTAGAAGTGACTGTAACTGTTTTTATGAGTGAGTCATTTGAATTATTCATTTGACCGATTCATTCACAAACATGAATTCATTCATGAACGAAATAAGTAACCGCTGCCTTTATGAGTGAGCCACCGAATCATTTCCTCAACCGATTCGTTCAAAAATGCAGATTAATCCCTGACTAAAACATGCCTGTGTTTATGAGCGAGTCATTAAATCATTCTGGTTCAAAAATGCTAATTCATTCAGGAAGTAAACACATTTACTGTGTGGTGAAAGAGACAAGTAAGGATTGCTGTTGCTTTGACACTTTTCGTTGACAGAGGAAAAACAGACAAGTGTCTAAAATATAATTTACTCAATATTAACTTATTGTTTATTGAGCTGTTGTATAAATACAAACACATACAGTATCTCACAGAAGAGAGTACACCCCTCACATTTTTGTAAATATTTTATTATATCTTTTCATGTGACAACACTGAAGAAATGACACTTTGCTACAACGTAAAGTAGTGAGTGTACAGCTTGTATAACAGTGTAAATTTGCTGTCCCCTCAAAATAACTCAACACACAGCCATTAATGTCTAAACCGCTGGCCACAAAAGTAAGTACACCCTAAGTGAAAATGTCCAAATTGGGCCCAATTAGCCATTTTCTCTCCCCGGTGTCATGTGAGTCGTTAGTGTTACAAGGACTCAGGTGTGAATGGGGAGCAGGTGTGTTAAATTTGGTGTTATCGCTCTCACTCTCTCATAGTTCAAGTTCAACATGGCACCTCATGGCAAAGAACTCTCTGAGGATCTGTAAAAAATAATTGTTGCTCTACATAAAGATGGCGTAGGCTATAAGAAGATTGCCAAGACCCCGAGACTGAGCTGCAGCACAGTGGCCAAGACCATACAGCGTTTTAACAGGACAGGTTCCACTCAGAATAGGCCTCGCCATGGTCGACCAAAAAAGTTGAGTGCACGTGGGGGGGGGTCAGCCTGTCAGTGCTCAGACCATATGCCGCACACTGCATCAAATTGGTCTGCATGGCTGTCGTCCCAGAAGGAAGCCTCTTCTAAAGATGATGCACAAGAAAGCCCGCAAACAGTTTGCTGAAGACAAGCAGACTAAGGACATGGATTACTGGAACCATGTCCTGTGGTCTGATGAGACCAAGATAAACTTATTTGGTTCAGATGGTGTCGCGCGTGTGTGGCGGCAGCCAGGTGAGGAGTACAAAGACAAGTGTGTCTTGCCTACAGTCAAGCATGGTGGTGGGAGTGTCATGGTCTGGGGCTGCATGAGTGCTGCTGGCACTGGGGAGCTACAGTTCATTGAGGGAACCATGAATGCCAACATGCACTGTGACATACTGAAGCAGAGCATGATCCCTCTCCCTTCTATTCCAAAATGATAACGACCCCAAACACACCTCCAAGACGACCACTGCCTTGCTAAAGAAGCTGAGGGTAAAGGTGATGGACTGGCCAAGCATGTCTCCAGACCTAAACCCTATTGAGCATCTGTGGGGCATCCTCAAACGGAAGATGGTGGAACGCAAGGTCTCTAACATCCACCAGCTCCGTGATGTCAACATGGAGGAGTGGAAGAGGACTCCGGTGGCAACCTGTGAAGCTCTGGTGAACTCCATGCCCAAGAGGGTTAAGGCAGTGCTGGAAAATAATGGTAGCCACACTAAATAATGACACTTTGGGCCCAATTTGGACATTTTCACTTAGGGGTGTACTCACTTTTGTGGCCAGCAGTTTAGACATTAATGGCTGTGTGTTGAGTTATTTTGAGGGGACAGCAGATTTACACTGCTACAATTGTAAAGTAGTGAGTGTGCAGCTTGTATAACAAAGTGTCATTTCTTCAGTGTTGTCACATGAAAAGATATAATAAAATATTTACAAAAATGTGAGGGGTGTACTCACTTCTGTGAGATACTGTAGCTTATGCACAGCCATACAAACCAAGCAGTATGTCCTCAGCTAGTCTGCACCCACTTCCAGATTCCAGTGTAACAAACCTGAGTTTCATTAAAGATACATTTAATTAATATTTATATCACTCAACATTGGCAACTATATGGTGGTTTGCAATTATATCAATATGTCACCACCAGTAAATCACTACATTTCTCATTTTAAAGACACAATATCTGAGGTATTATTCCTGTTCCGTTATATGAAAGAGTGCAAAAATCTGGTGTTTAACAACAAACATGCCTTCGGATTCTACATTAATCCATTGTGTGGGATCATTTCCCAACTGTTCTCCACACATAGTCTCTTTTCTAAGGAAGAATTACCTTAGTGCTTTTTGTTCCTCACATCTGTTCCTCATTTACAGAGCCATCTGACAACAGGGTAGAGATTCAGAAAAAACGGTGATGTATTACGTTAATTAAATACACTCAGTGCTGTGTAGACAGGCATCAAGGCTAAGTCTCTCCTCATCGTTTTGTCTGAATTACTGTCACACAACTCTGTTTGCTTGTTGTGGGAAGAGGAGAATAGAACAACATAATGGACAGTTTTCAATAAAGGAAGGCTCCTGGAAGTGATCATTAAATTTCATTATACAAGCAGATAGGATCACATGAATCCATCTGAAGTACCCAATTTACATTATCTATATTTGTTGACTTTTTTTCTTTGAACGTAGAATCAGATTATCAGCAAAATACCAGTGGCCCCACGTAATATTTGAAATGATCCTCATCTTCCTCATTTGTGTTGATCACTATATGAAGTGGGTGGATGAATTCCAGCTGGCATCTGCTCCATTCAGACTGGCATCAATCCAGCCCATTAGAAGATCAAGAGAGAAAAATCAGTTCAATTATTGAAACAGGGTCCAATTCTTTGTTCATGGTAATTCAAATAGTACAAGCTATGCTATGCTCCCCAAACTGTCTCCTTCGATTAGAGACTGCTTCCCTGTGGCAAAATGTTGGTATTGCATTATCAGCTGGTATTACAGAGTTTGATGCCTGTAACTGTAAATACAGTGGCCCAAAAAGCACAATAATAGTGTCAAATATAGTGAGACTTTATAGTTTATCTTGGGACTAAATGGTTAACAGTTTGATTTCCCTACAATTGCAGAGCAGTTTATGTATTTTAAGGCTCACTTAAATGTAGTTTTTGAGGTCACTGTACGTGTTTGCACATTTAAATGTTTTAAATCAGTAGGATTTTAAAATGTTTTTAAAAGAAGTCTGTTCTGCTCGCCAAGGCTGCATTTATTTGATTCAAAATACATCAAAAACTGTAATACTGTAATTTTTATTTTATACATTTTTTTTACACTTTAAAATAACCGTTTTCTATTTAAATATAATTTTAAATGCAATTTATTCCTCTGATGGCAAAGCTGAATCTTCAGCATCATTACTCCAGTCTTCAGTATCACATGATCCTTCAGAAGTCATTCTAATATGCTGATTTGCAGCTCAAGAAGCATTTATTATTATCAATGTCAAAATATTTTTTTCAGTATGCTTTGATGAATAGAAAATTAGCAGAAATAGAAAGATTTTGCAACATTATAAATATATTTACTGTTACTTTTTGGTCAAGTCAGGGTAGGTTAAGCACTGGAAAAATGATATTATAAGGCATCATCTGTTTTTGTCATTGTTATCCATTGTTGGCTGTGTTTCATTGACTGGGTGTTCTGTGCATTCATACATTCATGTACACCCAAAAGTCTAACGTCTGATGTTTTTATCGCATAGCCTATATAAAGACACTGACAGCATCCTACATCACAGATAGCCTCTGCTGAGGAGACTATAAAGGCAACTGAGTGCTGATGGACCATTTCATCAAAAGCTATTCTATCATTCACAGATATCTGGCGCTCCCCTGAGAGATATCGGGAAGTGTAGGCATTTTCCCATCCTATCCTCTCATGAAAATGCTGATGATTTCATGAAGGAGAATGACAAAAGCACTCTGAGAGGGTCCATAAATAGCAGTGGGTAGTGAGGTTGATGGGCCTAGCTAGGAGTAGGGATAGATTCCTTAATGACCAAAATAAATGGCCACTCAATCCATCCACAAACACAGTTTGTCTTCACCTGAATTCCCCTCTGACAGCCTGTCCTCCCTAAACAAATGTTCACTTCTGATGTAGTGTGCCACACTCTAGATTTATTGTGCGGTGTGGAGTTAGTCTGTCATAGACGTATCATTCCTGCAGGTGGCGCCATATACAGTAACACATAGATGTCACTGACACTCTTAATGTGAAAAACTCTGAAAAGTGAATGTAATTTATTCTACTTCATATTAATTCTACTGAATACGTTTGATTTTGGATTCTAAACGTGTTATATATTTCAGTCATTCACTCCACCAGTGCCAATTCTGCTTTGTGTCACGAGCCTCAAGCACATCTTGCTACACATATGGCACATTTTTTGGTTCATTTAGAGTTGGACGTAATGTAAAAGTAATAACTGTGAGTCAAATTATTTCATAAACAGCTCCGATTTACTAGAAAGTCCCAGTTCATCGGGAATCAAGGTACACTGCATTTTTTGATTCACTAAAATTCACTAAAGAGAATCGGCTCATAGGAGTCATTCATTAGGGAATTGGACTACTGGTTGTGCTCACTGAACTATATAAATGTTCTCTATTATAGATCAGTGGTTGTGCTGCATGTTTGTGATTAATTAAAAAGAACCATCTAAATCAGGGGTGTCAAACTCAATTCCTGGAGGGCCACAGCCCTGCAGAGTTTAGCTCCAACCCTAATTAAACACACCTGATCCAGTCAATCAAGTCCTTCAGGCTAAATTGAAGACTACATGGTTTGTGTGTTGGAGCAGGGTTGGAGCTAAACTCTGCAGGGCTGCGGCCCTCCAGGAACTGAGTTTGACACCCCTGATCTAAATCATTTCCCAGATAGCACACGTACGTCTGTAAGATGTCTGTTAAAGGTCATTTGATCTGGACAGCATCTGCTGTGTACTAACATCTGACAGATGTCTGTAAGATGTCAGTTTTACATACATTCTTCTAAACCATAAACATCTTAAAGACATCTAATAGACGTCCATTTGACATCAGATAGGAGACGTCCTATAGATGTATTGCAGATGAGCAAACATTCTAAAAAATACGTCAAATAGACGTCTCCATGATGTACGTGTGTTATCAGGGGTTGTGAATTGTGGTAGCATTTATTCACATTTGGGTACACTTGCATTAATTCACATTTGAGATTAGGGATTTTTATCTCTTTTGCCAAAAGATTTCATATGGTTTATAACATTTCATAATTATGTAATTTCATTATGATTCTATGTGTCTCTTCATCAGAGTACTGATATAGAGTCAGTCTGTGCATTAGCGGTGGGGATTTTTCTGTGAATCTTTCTGCGCATCATTTTGCCGATAGGCGATTCATTCATTAATGAAACAAGTTACTCTCACTGAATCGTTTACTCAACAGAATCATTCAAAATGTGGGTAAATCTGTTGCTACTTTCTAAATCGTATACATGATATAGGCAAAGTACGTTGGCTTTCCAACTGGCTTTGCGACCATTAAAAAAGCATGTTTTATACCTATAGTATAAATGTGAGTTAAACAGTGCAAAACATTACAAGACTGCCAATTTCGACAGTGTTGATTCATTTTTTAATGATTTTTTTTTTCTTGTCATGTCCGAGAACCTATAACGAAAATCAAAAGCACCGATTCTGAATTGTATTTTTAATAGCATATGATCCCATGTCAGCTGTAGAGGTTGCATTGCCTGTGTTTTTCTGTGGTGGTGTCTTATCAAGGCCCATGTTTCTGGGTGGTACTACTGTGGCACGGTGGAATCAGGGTGTGTATGTGTAAAATGTGTCTGAAAATGCCGTCTGAAAGACTGGCTCCTCTTTGCAGATAACTTTGTTCTTTGGGCCCTTAAGGATGACATCATAATGGATGATCATACGGCAGCAGGAAGTGTTATCTGTGACATGTTCAGTCACAATAACCTCAAATGCACACACACACACACACTCCATCCTACTCTTTCTCAAAAGACTGCTTTTTATCTACACAAGACACACACACCCATTCATATCCAGAAGCAGTCCCTGAAATCTCAGGGGGGATAAGTTGTGTTTGCAGTTAAAAAGGACTGTCTCCAACTCAGGGGTAGACAGAGGGTTGTGGATATGGTAGAAGCTTTTGTTTTGTTAATCTATGAAAACAAGTGGAATATATTTTATAACAGTCACTTGAGTATTTGAATCTGGATCCTTTGGCTGAACCCACTGAAAGTAAGTCTGGTATAAATTTATACTGTTGTATTGAGATTTAAGGAAATTCTAAGTAAGTTGTCTTAGCGGTAGAGTCTCACGAGTATAATAGGCTACTAAGCATTTGTTTATCAAGTTTTAATCTTTCATAGGAGACTATCAGATGAGTATTTTATTTATTAAATAAGACAGCATATATTTGCATTGTTTTATGAACTATTTATCCAATGATTAATAGTGTGGATTATGTATTTATTGATCTGTTACTTTAAGCTATGTTTTAGGTGGACATGCATGTGTAGTATTTTAAATACTCAATTTATAAACAAAAACAAATGCATTGTATTAAAAAACCCAAATTTTTCTTTGCCCTTCAGTTCTGTTTGTCAGACTGCGTTAATTGGACAATGTGCCGGGTTATGAACATCCTGTTGGCTCTTCTGAGTCGCTTCCTGTTTGCGGTGCATGGCATTCTGACGGTGTGGCGTGTGGTGGAGGTGACAGGCCAGCCCTGCTATTGGCTGCTGCTGACGGGTGTGGCACTGCTGGGGGTGGAGATGGCCATCACTATCAAATACACACGCAACGCTGAATGGAAATGGTGAGGCTATGCTATCATAAACATAAATATTAGACCCCGACTCACTGAATTATACATAAAAGTAGTGCATAGTGCTGTAAATGAATCCTGTCTGTTGCAAAATTGTATTCTCTAATAATATAAAAAATAATAATAATATAGAACTCTTATAAAATAGATATTTTTATCATGGAGTCCAGATATATAGCACACTACAGTTTAAAAGTCTGGGGATGTTAAGATTTTTGGTAACACTTTATTTTAGGGTCTCTTAACTAGTTGCTTATTAGCATGCATATTACTAGAATATTAGCCATTTATTAGTACTAATTAAGCACATATTAAGGCCTTATTCTACATGACCTTATTCTTCATCCCTAATCCTACCCAATACCTAAACTTAACAACTACCTTACTAACTATTAATATGCAGAAAATTAGGAATTTATTGAGGGAAAAGTCGTAGTTAATAGTGAATATGTGTTCCCTATTCTAAAGTGTTACCAGATTTTTTGATAACACTTTAGAATAGGGAACACCTATTAACTAGGAGATTTCCCTCAATTAACTCCTAATTTGTTGCTTATTAATGTCAGGAATATGGAGTCTCTTGCCTTGTCCAAATACTCACACTTGCGGTCTTTGCACTTGACTACTTCACAACTTATATACATGACTCACATTTCCTGTATTTGGCCCAAGTGTTCAAGTGAGGATGAAGGCCACAAGTGTGTGTCCAACTTTTCATTACCTGATGGGACACACTTATAGTGTTGTAAAAATGCAAGTGTTTGCATAGCTTTATTTTACTTCTAAATGTCTGTTCAGTAGCCTATAACATGACAAGTTAATTTGTGGTGCTTCTAATTAAGTGATAAAAAACAGTTGCAAATGTTGTACAAAATAGATATTACCACTACTCTTCTTTGCACCAATAAAACGTAAAAACACTGTTTTTCTACCAAATTATATGTAATATCTAATTATTATGTTAATATTTAACTTACATTGGAAAGGTTTCCGTGACCTCTCGCGAGATCTCGGCAAAAAGTCTCATGATTTATTTCCAGAACATGATGCATGATGGGATACACTAAGCCTCGAATACCGCTCCGAAGCGGTATTCTAGATAGTGTAGGTTCAGTAACCATTAAGAGCACTGCACTTTGGAACTTAAAGGGATAGTTCACCCAAAAATGAAAATTCTGTCATCGTTTACTCACTGTCAAGTAGTTCCAAACCTGTATGAATGTCTTCGTTCTGCCGAACACAAAGGAAGATATTTTGAAGAAAGTTTGTAACCAGGCTGTTTTGGGGCACCATTGACTTCCATAGTAGGAAAAAAATACCATGGAAGTCAATGGTGCCCCAAAACTGCTCTGTTTCCCACATTCTTCAAAATATCTTCCTTTGTGTTCAGCAGAACAAATACATTTGTACAGGTTTGGAACTACTTGAGGGTGAGTAAACGATGACAGAATTTTCATTTTTGGGTGAACTATCCCTTCAACAGTCTTGCGCACGTGCGACTGCAAGTGTGGGTTTTTGGACAAGGCATCTGTGTGTGTTTTGCTCCCCATGTGCTCCCGTGACCTAGTTTCCCTCGTGTTGATTGTGTTCATTGAATCCAGGTGTGTCTCGTCAATTTCCGTCGTTTCACTGTATTTAAAGTGTAGTCTGCCCCATGTTTCCTTGTCGGGTCTCTAATGTCTATGTGAATGTGTTTCTGAGTTGTGTTTCCATTTTTGTTTATCAAAGACTGCCGTTTGAGTTTACTCCTCATTCCTCGCTCCTCTCCTTGAAGTCGTGATAATTAGTTAGTAAGGTAGTTGTTAAATTTAGGTATGGAGTCGGATTAAGGGTTATAATACAGTCATGCAGAATAAATCATTAATATGTACTTCATAAGAACTAATAAATGGTCAATGTGCTAGTAGCATACATGCTAATAAACAACTAGATAATAGTGAGAGTTGGTCCTTAAAATAAAGTGTAACCGATTTTTTAAAATGTTTTTCAAAGAAGTCTCTTATGCTTACCAAGCCTGCATTTATTTGATCAAAAATAAAGTAAAAACAGTAATATTGTGAAATATTATTACAATTTGTAATTCTTTTGTAAAGAATATAATATTAGTTTGGAATGACAAGTGGGTGAGTAAACAATGGCAGAATTTTCCTTTTTTGGTGAACTAATAAGGACTGTTTTCACTGACTGTGTAGGACGTGTTGTGTTTGGCAAAAATAGCTTTACCAATTTTCTCAACAGTCTCAGAAAAAAGAGAATCCGTTTTACCTTTTTAAAATAACTTTACTAAGTTACTCCAAACGTTCTGGTACAAAAAGATGTAGGGCTCAGAAGCAGGGTGCCATAATAATGATTAACGCTAACGAGAATGTGGGAAATTACACTCTTTTCTTCAAGCTCAACACTTCAGTCTGTCTTGCGGGGACGGGTGATAATAATAACCCCTTCTCTCGACACAGAAAAAACAACCTTTGCATTCACACAGAGCAGCACATCATCACATTCAGTCAGACTTTAAAAAGGTATGTACATCGAGATCGCTGTGCTAGGAAATTTATTAATGAGACTCTGCCCTCCCACTGACATGGACAGAGGACCTGCCGAGAACATCCTCCTTGCCTCTGCTCTACCATGATCTCCATCTGAACCTTTCTATGCATACTATCTCTCTCCTGCACTCTACACTTTGAAGTCTCTGTGCTCTTTAGAGAGGCTTGCCTGTGTCAGTGGGGATTTGCATAGCTAATGGGAGTAATTTGCAGTCTGCGTTGGGCTGATGTGCCTGCAGCACCGGACTCTGTGGTGTGATCCAGCTTTACCACCCAATCAGAAGAATCTGACACACATACACAGTTTAGTGGCTTTACCAAGTAGAAAGTAAAGTATAGGCATGCTCATCCATCCATCCATCCATCCGTTAATGTGATGTTCCACTCTTCTGCAGGTTCTCACCTATGGTGTTTCTATATCTGAGCACTGTGATTCCCTCGGTCTGGTTCCTGGAACTGAACCTCCTACAATCCAATCTGCCCGTCAACTCGAGCACAAACTCTGACCAACAATTCTTCTCCCGGATCCCGCTAACAATGGTGGGTGGAAAACAATCGTTAACAATAAAACTCTGACTTGACCAGAAAAAAGAAGTTCAGCTTTGAACAAAATCACTCAGGATCTCTGTCTCTCTTTGCTGTGTTGGGTGTTTTAGTACTCATATTTCTGGGAAAGCAATAAACATAAAATGCTCAGATGGAAATTGATGAATGCATAGAAAGCAGACTGGTTTCTGTAAAATGTCTGCAATTCTGGGAAAAAATGAATATGGAAGATTAATAGATTAGGAGTGGTAGAAAGCTCAGGTTCACCTTTGACCCGTGGGCCTTTTACAAAAAGCACAAACCCACACACTAATAATCACAGCACCATGGATCGGAACATGCCGGTTTCCTGTAACACTGCCCAACGTCTACAGCAGTTATCAGGGCCTGTAGATTCAGGCATAGAAGCCTTTATTGCAAAATTTGACAATAAAAATACGGAAAAATGTCCAATAGTTTCCTCTAAAAATTAGACCAGATTATAATCTTTTTAAGAAAAAAATTAAGACATTTCTTAGCATTAAAAATTTCATTAAGAATGAAGTTCTCAAATATTTTCTTAATTTTATCTTCTCTTTTGTCTTAAGAATAAAATGACAGGCTTTAATGTTGTCTAACTAAAAGTTGTCTAATACAACTAATTCTACTTAAACACTGGTAAATCTTAACAATAAATTGGTTTAAATTTAATATAATTTTAACTGACATTTCCCCCCCCACAAATTTTAATTAAATTAATTAAAGTTTTTCTATTAAACAATCTTAAGAAAAATACTAAGAACATTCTTAAGAAGTATATTTGGAAATACAAAATATTAGTAACTTCTTAAGTTTAGAGGTACAGTAGTTCACCCAAAAATGAAAATTTTGTCATCATTTACTCACCCTCATGTCATTCCAAACACGTATGAGTTTTTTTCTTATGTTGAACGTCGAAGAATGCTGGTAATCAAATAGTTGGTGGTCCCCATGACTTCCATAGTATTTCTTTTCCTACTATGGGGAAGTCAATGGGGACCAACAAATGTTTGGTTCTTCCAAATTATGCAAAATATATTTTTTTTGTGTTCAACATAAGGCAGAAACTTATACAGGTTTGGAACAATATGAGGGTGAGTAAATGATGACAAAACGTCAATTTTTGGCTGAACTATTCCTTTAGATTTATATCCAAGCTCCGGTGTTTTTATATAGTTACATAAAATGGTTACACATTGTAACTTGATCCTGTCTGGGGTTTTTAAAGGTTTAGACTTTACCTTCTTCTTCTGACAGCTTTGTATCTGAATATTCAGAATTTTAAATATTGATGACTGTGATAATTGTTTTTTGTCGTGACTTTGTGTGGGAGGAACGCTGAGTATTTTGTAAGAATATGCTGCAAAAGCTAATCAGTGACTTTACTGAAAAGCTTTTTTGAAACCATATCATCTCAGTTGTCTTCTTTCATTAAGTTAATCCTCCAATGGATCTTTTGTTCAGGCACTCCAATGAGTCAAAGCAATCATTTTTCTGTATAAACTGTTTGAACCTTTTTAATCTGGTTCTACAATAATAACATCTTAACAACAATTTTGATTCATCCATTCAAATGATCACAGTCTTGCTGTGTGCTCTCACTGTCTGGTCTGTTACCATGGTGATTAGCCTATTTGTGTGTGTGTGAGACAGGGATTGGCAGAACTTGATCCTGAGAACTGGGTGGAGGCTCTGGAGCAGACCATGTTGATTGTTTTGGTTCTGGGCCGCTGGCTGATGCCGAAGGGCGACATGTCACGTGACCAGCTATCCCAGCTCCTCATGGTTTACGTGGGGCTTGGAGCTGATATCCTGGACATCTTTGACACGTTTAAGGAGCCACAAGTGAAGACCAAGCAGGCCGTGATCATTGTTGGACTAAGTTTGTTCTCGTGGGCCTTGATGCAATTTCCTCTTGTTCTTACCCAAACCAGCCATCCCAAGCTCCAGGTGGAGGATCAGTCAGAGACCGCCCAGCCTGGGCGAGCTGGCTGGACCGTTTCCTGTTGCTCTAGTGAAGTCTGGAGCCTTCTGCTAACGGTGGGTCTGCAGGATGGACCATTCCTGATTTACCGTCTGTACCTCATGATACGTGAGAATGTTCTGAACCAGCTGATGATCTTCTTCACATGCAAGAACATTCTCATTGTTTTGCTGGAGGTCTACAGGATCTGTGTTGTCCACTTTGAGCAGAGCAATCCAGGGAGCAGAACTGAGTCATGTGACCCTTCTCATGAACACTCAGAATGGACTGATGGAATCCAGCTGTCTGGAATAGATTAGATTTACACTTACTGAAAATACTATCTATCTATCTGGCTGTCTACTGTATCTATCAGTTTGTCTGTCTTTCTGCATATCTATCTTTCCTCTTTCTATCTGTCTATCAGTCTGTCTGTCTATCTATCTTTCCTCTGTCTATCTGTCTGTCTGTCTTTATCTATCAGTCTGTCTTTCTGCATATCTATCTTTCCTCTTTCTCTCTGTCTGTCTTTATCTATCAGTCTGTATATCTTTCTTTCCTCTGTCTGTCTGTCTGTCTATCTATCGGTCTGTCTGTATATCTATCTTTCCTCTGTCTAGCTGTCTGTCTGTCTTTATCTATCAGTCTGTCTGTCTTTCTGTATTTCTTTCTTTACTCTGTCTGTCTGTCTGTCTGTCTATCTATCGGTCTGTCTGTCTGTATCTATCAGTCTGTCTGTATATCTATCTTTCCTCTGTCTAGCTGTCTGTCTGTCTTTATCTATCAGTCTGTCTGTCTTTCTGTATATCTATCTTTCCTCTGTCTATCTGTCTGTCTGTCTTTCTACTGTATCTATCTATCTATCTATCTATCTATCTATCTATCTATCTATCTATCTATCTATCTATCTATCTATCTATCTATCTATCTATCTATCTACCTGTATGTCTGTCTCAGTCTACCTATCAATCTGTCTTAAATTACAGAATGTAAAAAAAGTGCCTTGTATGGTTAAAAGTTTTGGAAGTTTAAACTTACTCAAAATTTATTCTTGTCAATTAGATTCAAAGCTTTAGATTCTGAAATTGTATTATTTCAAAATCTGACCACCAGCATGGACAGAACAATTGGTAGCAGCTGCTGTACCACTTGAGGCCAGCAGATGGTAGTGTGAACAAACTCAATGTAAGGGGCAGGTACAGCTCTGATGAAATTCGGAAATTGCTCTGGAGATCACGACGCCTCTTCAACTGTACCCTGACGCACACCCTCCGCACACACCACAACCTGTGACATTTTAGCATCTAACATCAGATCAATAGGTAACAAATCAGTTCCTGAGTGCTTCCTGATGTTTGTGAAGGATCTGTCCACGGCTGTCTCATTACTCAAAGTTCAAGCTTTCCTTCTTGCTCAGAACTCTTGAATCTTTTTGACGGTGACATGTTTGATTGAAGTACTGTCATGAAGACCAAAATAGCATGCTAAAAAATCTGTGAGATTGGAATACACGGCTCCTGTCAATCATGCGATTAAAATCAGGAAACACATATGTGGTTTATTAGAATGGCAGTTAATTATGATATCAGTAAGAGTAAAAACACATATCATGTAACGTCATGATTATTGTTTGTTTTGACAAGCTCTCAGATAGCTGGCCAAACTAAAAGAGAGAAAGAAACCTGACAGACGTGAATAGAGGAAGACAGAGAGGGAAACACCTCAAAGAGAGCTCTGTCATTAGCGCTGTTCTGTCACAAAATCTTTCATTCCTGTGATGGCTGACAGTGCCTGTGACAAAAGAACCAGACAAAAACAGGGCAACAGTCTTTCTTGTGTTTTCTCTCTCTCTCTCTCTCTATCTGTAGTCGGCTCTCCATTAAAATAAATCAGAAACAATTAAAAGTCCCCTGAGAACAACGTAACACAATGAAACTGTCCTGCATCTTTTCCTGCCACCCCTCGGGTTCCCAAAATGCACATTCTCATTTTCAAAGTCCTCTACCCAAAATCGCATGCTCTGTGGATACTGTAATGTGCTGGATACAGCCAGGATGGAGAACGCGAGAGAGTGAGAAAAGGAAAAAGAAAAAGGTAAAGGAGAGTGAAGAGCAGATTGTTGGAGGAGAGAGATGAACTGCATGCTTTAATGAGATTTGAACTCGTGGGAGGAGACATGCAGTCAGCTGATCAAACGGTTAAACAACGACCTGCCCTAGATAGACAGAAGAGAAGAGAGGAGAAAAGGAAAGTGTGCAGCTATGAATGGTTTGGAAAGGTTCAGATCCAAAATGGAAGAAAGTTCCTTTTTGTTCAAAAGGTATGAAAAGGTTCAGACAGGAAAGTATGCAGGGATTTCCAGTTTGGAAAGGTTCGGAAAGGTTCAAGATAGAATATTTAAGAAACGTAAAATGGATAATTTAAACACCCTCAAAACTTTCCTCATAACTTTCTTTTTCAGGACACAAAAGAAGATATTTTGATGGATGTTTTAACACATTTGTGCACCTTATGAAATGGAGCTCAAACAACATTCAAAACCCTGTAAACTTCCACTGTATGGACAAAATATCATTTTTGTGTTCTGCAGGAGAAAGTCATACAAGTTTGGATGGAATCACATTAGAGTGAGTAAATGATGACAGTATTTTCATTTTGGGTGAACAAATAGAGAAAACACACAAACTCACACATAAATACTTGTATCTTAATATTCTTTCCTTTAAAACACATATTCTCAAGTAATGACTAACTTTAAATGAACAGGTGCATACCTGTAGAACAACACTTGACAAGAATCACATGACTAACTTTTCCTCTAATTCACAACGCATACATAAGCAGCACATATGTGAAAAACGTGGCTTGGAACTGCAACAGCAGGCTCACATTGTGCTGTCAATGTGAAACAGGCCTTAAACATCCACTCGCTGCCTCAAAACTCCATCTGTGCTAAGAAATTTGATCAGCTCTTGTTACTGTCAGTCCTTTTTACCAAGATATAGAGTAATAGCACTTAACTTGAACTATTTTATGGCGTATTTATAAATGATTGAAGCTGCATGTTAGCGACAGGGAGCACAAAGCACCAGAGTGGTGCAATGTGACAGCTATACATTACAATCTATAAGGAATCTGACAGTAAATGCCACTGTTTTGTAGTACATTTATAAAATACATTTATTTCTCTCGTATAAAATCAAATTCAACTTTCTGCCTATTTCCCCCCTCGAGCTGATCTAAATCGTCTGCAGTCATCACACGTGTATTTTGCATAATTTAAGGCTCATACATCATGAGCTGTCCATCACTTTCCCTGGGGCTTTTATCAGATGATTCAACATATGACGGCATTAACTCTCTTTTTCCGCCCCCTCTGCTGCTCACCCACTGCACTGCACTCACCCGCTGCCACGGCTAACAATTAACAGATTTTAAATAAAATAAAAATACCCGTTTTTTTAAACAGAAAACTTTGACTCTGGCTATGTTCATGCAGTCTGTGTGTGGGATTGACAACCATATTTAACAGGCTATAAACAGACCGTTCCTATGAGCACGTTTTTACAACTGTATTCTGCTGCTGTGTCAATGTGGCTTCTTAGAAAGATGAAGGTGAAATCCAGAGCTTCAGAAGACCACCTCATAAATTAAAACTGCTTTAACTTTCCAAAATAAATCATTAATACAAAAAAAAAGTCGGTCCCACTTTATATTAGGTGGCCTTAACTACTATGTACGTACATTTAAATTAATCATTTGGTACTTAGTGTACATACATGTTTTTACATTGTACTTATATTTTTAAAAATACCTATATGTAATTACATCTGTAATTAATTTCTGTAATTACATTTATAATTACACTGTTGACCCATCCCTTACATCTTAACCCACCCTTAAACCTTCCCATACTACCAAACCTGTCCCTAACCTTATACCTGTATCCCACCGCAATAGCAGCAAAAAAAAATTTTTTTTATGTAAGTACATAGTAGTTAAGGCCACCTAATATAAAGTGTGATCCAAAAGTCTACTTTGAAATACTATTTCTGATTCAACCATGTTGAAATTGTCTTACGCCTTATAAAATATCCACATATGTGAAGGAGCATGTGATGCAGAAATGTTGTAAACAGCACTTACTCAATCAGAACATTTTAACAGCTTGCTGCTTTTTTTAAAATAAAATTAGAATGATTATAATGTAAAAAAATTAAATAAAATTATCATTCTTTTTTGACAACAAATCAAGCTCGTTACTAAAAATCAACATTTTGGAATTTCTATTTTCATTGAGAATATGTTTCTGGTTGTTTTGCCACTGCAAATTGCTATCAATGTCAAGATCATTCAACGGTTGCATGCGGAATTCATCAATAATAAAAAAATTAATGTCTCAATCTCCTTTAGACAGCCATAAGATAAAACGCATGAACTTAATTCTCCTGCTTCTCAGATTTTTCTCTTGAGTAAAATACCCCAGTGACTTTGCACGAGTGTCCTCTAGAGTTTTAGATATCAAAGTCTGCAATCATCAGTCAGAGATTTCAATATGAACTCTCATCAAAAGTACCAGTGGAGGTCGCTCCCAACACCCTTTATTTTTTGATTGATATGAAAATTGAGAGGTCATTTAAGTCTCCTGATATATGAATGAACATCCATGAGCAATTTTGCTCCGGGCATGCACTTTCACATTCAGCATAAAGCATTTCCCCAAAACTCCCACAGTCTTTCCACACGTTTTCATGGCTCAAGCTCATGTGTCTAAGGTCTATAATTTCCGGGTAGAGGGCAGACTCGTGGGTGGACATTTTTCTGAATCTTTTCACATGAATTACTCAGAAAACACAGAGCTTATTGAAGTCATCAACCTGATGACGCTTCAATAAGATCATCCAAGAATAATGATGAGATGACTTTGTGACATACCCGCTGAGAAATTTGTCACCATAATTGACAAAATATATTTAGCAATGCTTTACATGCAATCATAAGAATGAGACGCCATTCTGTCATGAGATGACAGAAAACACAGTTCATAATGATAAACCTCATATTCTGTAGCTGCGGTAGTCTACTGTGAACAACTTCTCTCTGTATGTGTATTAAGAGCCCGAACACTGATTCTAGAAATAAGTTTGACACATTTACTTGTTGGATCCATTATACTCGGCTTATTTGCATCAGTTCTGGAGGCGAAAGAGGGCAGAGAGGGTTTTAATTTGAGCCAAAGTGGCACAGTGGAGCGTAATATCCTGTGATTCATTTGTGTAATTGCTCATCCACTCTGTCCATCACAGAGAGAGTTTGGAGTTGTTGACAGTGACTTGTATGCTGAATGTGTGCTTTTGTGAAATGAAACACACTGCACTTTATGTTGGATTTAGAAACTAAACGATCTGCTCTTTTATTTCCCTCAAGCACACTGTAAAAAAAAAAAAAAAAAAAGAAAAGTTGAGCCAACTTCAAATTTTTAAGGCAACCAGTTTCAGCAGATTTTTGAGTTTTCTCAACTTGTCATTTTAAGTTTATACAACAAAAATTTGAGAATCTCCCACAAAAATAAGTTGAGCAAACTCAAAAATCTGCTGAAGCTGGTTGCCTTAAAATTGTAAGTTGGCTCAACTTTTTTTTTTTTTTACAGTGCAATAGCACAGTTAACAAAAATATATTCTAAGAATATTTTGCTAACGTTCCCATCAAGTTATGAAAAAGTTAGTTTTGAATGTTTTGAATCATGTCAAACGTCCAGCTAAAAGGTTTCAAAAAGAGCATTCCATGAACAGTGTATAAATAATACTTTTGTGCTGTTTTGAGAACATTTTTAAAACACCACATAACATTTACCGACAAAGAACTTTTTGTGCATAGCTACCTTGCCAGAACATTAGCTAAATTTCTAAACAATGTTCCCTGTTAGCTGTAATTACAATAGCATGCAGTGCGTGGTGTATATATAAATATTCATATATAACATTCAAAAGTTTGATTTCAGTTTTTTTTTTAAGAAATTAATGCTTTTATTCAGCAAGGATGCATTGAATTAATCAAAAGTGACAGTAAAGACATTTACGTTACAAAAGATTTCTATTTCAAATGTTCTTTTGAACTTTAATCAAAGAATGGTGAAAAAATGCATCAAGCTTTCCACAAAAATATTTGCGCATCTTTCAACTGTGATAAGAAGAAATATTAGAATGATCATTTGACACTGAAGACCGGAGCCATAGCTGATGAAAATTCAGCTTTCACATGACAGGAATAAATCACACTTTAAATATATATTACAAAAGAGAAGTTATTTTAATGGTAATAATATTTCACAATAAAGTTTTTACTGTATTTATGATCAAATTGTAAAATGATCAAAAGTTAAAAATTTATGCTAAAAAAAATTTAAAATCATACCGGTCCCAAACTTTTGAACGCTGTAATATATATCATATAAATATGATTCATTAGTTGCATTAATTAGTCAGATTTTCTCAGTTTAACCCCTGATTGTGGTTGAGTCTGTCACACTGAGAATCCAGTTGGAAACAGCTTCATTTCCTCTTCTCAAGAGTTACAGAGTATGTTCAGCTCCTATACCGAGAGAGGAAGTGTTATCTGCACCCTGCACCCTGCCTCCAGACAGAGTCAGTCAGTCAGTCTCAGACTGAGTGCGGAAGGGCTTACTGAAGCCTTTTCAGGGGTGTCGAGTCGGGGATGAAGCTATCTGTGAGCAGCGCTCTGGAGTTTTCTTAAGGAAGGAGTGCAGCTTGAGATATATATATATATATATATGTGCGTTCTCTCTCTCTCTCTTACACACACACACACACACACACACACACACATACACACACACACACACACACACACACACAAACTTGCACACTGAGTTCAAACATCTTCACTGGCAAACAGGAAGATGTGTGTGATAATTTGACTTTAAAAACATTCCGCTTCCAGAAACGAGTGGAAATATCTGTGGCAGGCCTGAATCTGAGCTCTCAGAAGTACATGTGGTGCATTAATAAGCACCGCTCGCCTGTGTGAATTTACAGAACTACACAAACTATACAAATAGGGAATCAATAATAGCATTATGCACACAAATACACATATATGAGATGCATACCAGGGTATCAGAATAGGTTGTTAGATCACAGAAAAAATATTCTGTCGATACCATAGCTGCTTGGTAAAAGATTGTGGTCAATTTTTCAGACTAAAGATCATCTGTAAGTGCCTTTAAATATTTAAAACAAACTTTGAAAAAGTTACACTTTCACAAGATTACAGGAAATATATCGAGGCCACATCGCTTCTGCAGGCTATCTATATTTGTACCCTGAAATTTGCTTGGTTGAAAGTGAGGGAAAACAACAGCACAAAATTGTATAGGTAAGGTTATTTATCTTTAAACTCAGCCTTCACATTGTATGCAAGCAGCTTTTCTGAGATAGCCTGACCCTGTCAAGTCTGACAAGAAAGTCAAAGAAGCAAGAAACAAATCTTTTACGGAATACTGGAGTCTCCCTGCTCAACAAACTCATATTTCCATTCCTGTCAGTTGACTGTACAGTATGTAAATCTGGCCAGTTTTCTAGTGCAAAAACAGACCTTTTCCTCTATCTAGCCATCTGATCATTACTGATTCTGACAGAAAGCCTTTAAATTGCATTTTCATTTTAAAGGTGTAACATGAATTATACAGAACAGTGACTTACCAAAGAGCATAATCAGAATAGCCTCATCCCCCAAACTACCACTTCAAAGTCGCTGCTCATTTGCTTTTATCTTTGCCGGTACTGCTTTCTCATGACCTGTGGTGACTTTCTGATGTGGTTTTCCCATAAATGGAAAAAGTAATTGGAAGATATGTATCAGCATCAAAACTTTAACATCAGAAACTCACCATAAAAAAAAAAAAAATTCAAAATAATGTCAAACTATTTTCTTTAAATGAGGCTGTTCTTCATTCCAGTGATTTGGACTTGATAGCGACACCTATTGTCATGGATGTATGAGATTTGTTTGTGAACTGCTGTCTCCAAAGTTGTATACTAAATGTTTTTGTTCATTTTTGTTTTTCTCTGTCTCAGAAACATCAACAAAATGGACATTCTTGGATTCAATCATAATACATTTTCATGCATTTTTCGTGTGTCTGGAAACATGATTGGATTGCCATCATTGCAACATTTTGTGTCCGTGTTCGGTGCTTGATGTCCCTGTATTTATTCTAAAAGTGATACGAGGTAAATATATTTCTGTTGTTAATATTAATTTATGACGTGGCTGGATTCTTCATCTCAGGTGAGTGTACATAATTTTATAGCAGCGGCTATTTGCATTAGCGATAGATGCTATTTACACTAACGTTAAGTGCAAATAGCGATGGATTCTATTTACAAAAACTGCAAATAGCGACAGATTTTATTTACACTATATAAACATAGCAGTATTTTCTGCTATTTATACTACTAATTGCAAATATCTGCACCTCAGTATTGTAGTACATTGTAAAACCGTATGCATAAATAATGTATTGAGTGTAAATGATTGTTTTTATTAAAATTATTAAATGGATGCTGCCTTATTGGGACAATATAGCCCTCCCTACACCTACCCTAACTGATACTATTTTAAACTTTTTGATCATTTTCTTCATATTTAATGAAAACAAATGCCTTTCTGATGTGATAAGAGATGTGTAAAGGTAGAAGAATGAGTTCGGCAAAAGGCGGATTCGAACTCTGGTTGCTCTCTTCACAAAGAATATATCATGCTGTTTATCATCTACTTCCCTGAAGCCATTGATTGACAGCCGTCATTTGTAATGTTGTCCAGCCCAGCCACATGTTGGTGGGTGGACTTAGTGCAAATAGCCTCTGCCAACAAGGCAGGCTATTTGCACTCACTCTGTAATTGTATTCATATTTTCCAAAATTGCTGTTTGATTTTTCATGTGCTTTTTAATTAGCAAAAATTTTTAAGCTGATCTTTAATTTACTTAGAAAAAAAGTGCATATTTATTGGGAAAATAATGTGAAAAATTATGGAATGGAAAAACTGCTAATGAGTGATAAGAGGCTGAACCACAAATTAAAAAAATAACAAAACATATTTTTCTTATTTCAAAATCAACATTTACAGCATGACTATAACTTCATTTGAGCTGCATAATATAATTCAGTTATGCATTTTCAAGTCACACCCAAGACAATCTGATAAAGACATTCAGATGCTCCCGGTGTCCCTCCACCATTACCAATTCATCATGCAGTTCACACGCACGCTAACAGTCACACTTGTTTTTCCATAAATTCAAACAACTCTGGGCTCGAAAGTGGGATGAGATCTCCCGAGCCGACAATCAGAGGAGCAAATTCAATTATGAGCAGCATGTTGAAAAATCCCATTCTCGCTCTGACCCAGACAAGTTGTTGTGTTGCCAGGATGAACTTTGTAGGATAACTTCAGCTGGTTTGATAATTGGATTTTCAGCCATGAAAAATAAGGATGACATTTGTATCAGGGGCAGGAGATTGCGATTAAATGTGTTGGTATTTGCTTCTCTAGTAGATCCCGCTGGGAAAAGATCTTTTAAATATTGCACACGTAATAAAAAAAATCACTTTGGGGTAATAAATAAATAAATAAATGAGTAAATAAAAAATCAAGGCCCTCAGCTATTATATGAATCATGGTGAAAGTATTTCTGTCATTTTTAGATATAAATAAAATTATAAATTTCCTTATTGTGGTTTTCTCACCTGTAGGCAACACTATCAACAGCATGCAAAAATACCTGATAACCCACTGGGGATAAAAAAACAAACAAAATGGGTGTAAGGCTTTCACTCAGAAATTACTAGTAAATTTAAAAAACAATTGCAATGAAATGGCAAGTGACACATTGAATTAAACATGACACTTTAAGTGTAAAGACTTGTATTTTTTTGTAAAACAGTTCAGTTTCACAACTTCAAAAAAATCTTTTTTACAGTGTGTATACGCTGAGATTCTGAAGTAATCAACAGAGACAAGCTGAGGAGACAACAGATATGAAAGCTGAAAAATCAGGTAAGCAGCTTTTTTATCAAATATCTTTCAAGTATATAAATTTTTTTGCCGTTGGTCAATCATAGGTAAAAAGACATAGACTGTCAAAGGACACTGATTGGCAATATGGCAAATGTAGTATATCCAGGAAAGTATTTATTCTACACACCTGCAGAACGAAGGTACTTCATCAGCGGTCGAGAACCATCGAATTCAGTACAGGAATTTGGACACAGCTTATGACACAAATAATACTGTTTATTCATAAAAATTAATCTACTTCCTTTTACCATTAACCCACTTCCTGAAATAGATCCTCCCCATTCACACTTGCAAGTGTTCCAAGGAGAGATATTGCTTCTGGCGGCCAGTGTCCTACATTATGCCATTATGTAAACTCGAAAGATGAGGAGGAGAGGAAACAGACCCAAATGAAAGAAAAAAAACAGAAAAAACATACAGGCTTATAGAAAACTGATAACTGACAGCAAAGCCAAGCACCTGATAAAGGCCCACACAGAAAGGATGTGATGTCACAGATGGATTTGAGTTTATGATTGCTCACGAACATTTGCAATCTGCCTTTGGCAAAACCAGACCTCAAAAGAAATTTTAATAATGGAATACTCATTTTAAATTTTCAAAAATCTTTAAAACCCCATCACTTATAGCCGCAATCACATTTTGCATGGCAACTGAATATTAAGCATAATTTTTCACAATCTACTCTCCATGTGAAATGACTTTTGTGGTACTTATGTATTGAACAGTTAAGATAGAAATTTATAAAATGTGTGCATTTGCAATAAATTAGCCTACTGCTCATTTTTGGCTAAATAGATCAAATATAAATATTCATGAAGCCATCATTCGTCAACATAAAAGAATGCTGAAAATGAGCCACGAGAATGGGAGGCTCACTGAGGCTAAGTACCTCATTCACTCACTCAGACAGTTCTGCAGTGGACTGAAGTCACACGGCTCATTTCTTCAAACCCCTCTCTGCCTCCCCTTCATGGGCCGGTAATTGAAAGTGAGAAAATTGGGTTTTAAAATATTTCTTTTTCTGTTGACAGACAGATAATTATTATATCTTCCTTCTAAATCAGTCCCAGCTCATCAAAACATATGATCTGGCACTTCTCCGTTTTAGAGGTGATAGGGGACAATGCCAATATATAATATCAAACATGCTGATCTGGAAGTGTTTGGATTATGAGGAAGCACTGAAATGGAGGTTTTTAAGGTACGGGCCAAACAAGATGAGGTAGAAATAATAATTAGCCTAATAACATTTGGAATCATGCAAGAGATAATGTACAGTCAGCTGCAGGGTTACTAAACTAAAACTAAAACCATAAAACAATTTGTGGTACTTCAAATAAACTTTAACTGAAGTATTTTATTTAGTTTATTTTTATGTACTAAAATGGTAACACTTTAGGCACCAATTCTCACTATTAACTATTGCTTATTAGCATGCCTATATTATTAACATATTGGCTGTTTATTAGTACTTAAAAAGCACATATACTACATCCCTAGCCCTACCCAATACCTAAACTTAGCAACTACATTACTAACTATTAATAAGAAGCAAATTAGGAGTTTATTGAGGCAAAAGTTGTAGTTAATGGTTTGTTAATTGCGAGAAATAAAGTGTGACCTCTAAAATAATTAAAACAAAAACTTGAAATAAAAATTAATGACAAATATGCATACAAATTTAAAATACAAAAACTAATAAAAATAACAAACACACTTCAAAAATACAAACATTTTAACTGAAATTAAAACTAAAATATAAAACTAATAATAACTAATATATACACTGTAAAAAGTGAAAGTTGACTTAACTTAAAAAAATTTAGGAAACCCGTTGCCTTAAAATTATTAAGTACATAATAATAATAAAAAATAAAAAAAGTTAAGTGAACTTGACAATTCAATTAACTTATTTTTTTAATGATCATTTACTTGTAACGGGTTTCACTTTTAAGTTAGGTCAACTTGTCACTTTTTACAGTGTATATATAAAAAAAACTAATCTAAAAAAATGATACTGAAATATAACCCTGATCAGCTGCATTGACTTGCATAACTGATTTATGCATCTACTCATTTTAAAAATCACTGAGATACTATTATAGTTTATATTTCCAGTTTTCATTTTAATTTTAGTTAATTTTAGGTTTTAGTAATATTTATGGAAGCCCATTTCCGCCACCTTGAGAAAAAATATAATTCTGTAAGTCATAATAATGAGATACTTTATCATAATTATGACTTAGTAGCCTTTCTCGTAATAATGAGGAACTTTCTCATAATTGTGACTTAGTATCTCGTTATATTATATCTCGTAATAATGCACTGTAAAAAGTGATAAGTTAACTTAACTTAAAAAAATTGAGGAAACCCGTTGAAAAAAAAAAAAGTTGACAATTCCCTTAACTTATTTTTTTTAATTATCATTTACTTAATTTTAAGGCAACAGGTTTCCTCAATTTTTTTAAGTTAAGTTAACTTATCACTTTTTACAGTATAGTTTCTCGTAATAATGAGAAACTTCCTTGTAATAATGACTTAGTTTCTCATAGTAATGACTTAGTTTCTCGTAATAATGAGAAGATTTCTCGTAATAATGACTTATGCTGCCTTCACGTGGTATTGGAATTATCGTAAATACGAGTTTGCTAATCGGAAATTGGACGTGAACGGCCTCTCAAGTTGTATTTACTACTGGGAAATTCGGAAATGATTTTGATACCAGAGTTTCCGAGTTGGGCGGGTCATAAACTTTAAACATGGTGAAGGGAACAACCATTGCTGCTGTCAATTCTGTTCTCACAACAACTACATCCCTTTGTCTTGTCGCTAAAGTAGTGTATTTATAGGCTAGATATGAACGATCATGCGAAGCATAATGTAGCCTATTAGGGATGCGCGGTATACCGTTACTGGAAAAATACCGGTATATATTATATTTCAAACGGTACGATATCATAATTTTGCTCGATTCGGTATTTCATACGCTGCTGTTGGGAAGTGCACCTGTAGGTGGCAGTGCTTCCCAAATTGCTGCGCAACCGGTAAATGTGACAACAGAACAAGGCGATGGATCAAACCGGGTGTGTCTCACTCGTCCTTAAAAGTGAAGCTGCGGGCTCTTTGATCGCCCCCTGGTGGCTGGCTGCAGTACAGGACATAAACCCCGCCCTCTCATGTAAACGAATGGGACTTCAGTCAAAATAAAAAAATAAATTACACTTCCAATACAATTTTCCGAAATATGGTTTTAGTAATTTAAGGTAGTTGTTATCACGCTGATATATGTTCAATTGTTCGTTTTTGTGATAAGTTTGATTTTAGCTAGTAATTTGATGCTATAAAAATGGGGCGTGTCGTTATGGTTGATTGGGTCTGCAGGAGTTTGATTCCGCGGCTCCACCTCACGACTCTACTGCGCAGACTCGGGCTCCAAACGAATCTCTACTGCGCAGACTCGGGCTCCAAATGACGTCATTTACTCAAGATGGCAGCGGCCATACCGAGATGTATTCGCTTCACTTTTCTATAATGGAAGGAAGCGGAGATGCGTCGTCCATCTTTTTTACAGTCTATGGATCAAACCGGGTGTGTCTCACTTGTCCTTAAAAGTGAAGCTGCGGGCTCTTAGATCGCCCCCTGGGGGCTGGCTGCAGTACAGGTCATAAACCCCACCTTCTCCATGTAAACGAATGGGACTTCAGTCAAAATAAAAAATGTAATTACACTTCTAATACAATATTCCGAAATATGCTTTTGGTCATTTAAGGTAGTTGTTATCACACTGATATATGTTCAATTGTTCGTTTTTGTGATATGTTTGATTTTAGCTAGTAATTTGATGCTATAAAAACGGGACGTGTCGTTATGGTTGATTGGGTTTGCGGGAGTTTAATTCCGCGGCTCCACTCGGGCTCCAAATGATGTCATTTACTCAAGATGGCAGCGGCCATACTGAGATGTATTCGCTTCACTTTTCTATAGTGGAAGGAAGCGGAGACACGTTGTCCATCTTTTTTTACAGTCTATGGATCAAACAGATGAAACTCTTATCAACGCACCCGAAATTAATAAATAAAGAGAACAGTAGAAGTGAAATATGGCATTACTCTGCATACAAAACAGATGACAAAGGTGAACGAACTGACCTTACTGCACCTGTATGCAAGTGCTGCTATAAATCGTCTCGGTTACGTATGTAACCCTCGTTCCCTGAAGGAGGGAACGGAGACGTCACGTCGGGTGACCGACGAATTGGGATCTCGCTTAGAGAGATGAATCCACTTCGAGTGTAACTAAACGAGCCAATGCACATTGGCATGCGATTATTGCATCCAGCTGCCGCTGATCACAGCGTGAGTATAAGTAGGCAGCAGGTGCAGCGCACATTCAGGTTTTCGCTGAGGAGCCGAGCCGGTGACCTGGCCGCACAGCAGCCGTGGCGACGGGACGGGACGTCTCCGTTCCCTCCTTCAGGGAACGAGGGTTACATACGTAACCGAGACGTTCCCTTTCAGTCGGTCACTCCGAGTCACGTCGGGTGACCGACGAACTGGGATCCCTACCAAAGGGCCACGGATACTGCCCCTTCCAGTGTCTTGTGGAAGCCTCCTGCGCCCCTACTTTTTGGCGTAGGTTAGGGCTCACCATAAGAAGACCAGCTACTGTTGCTATGGCACTACCCTCTCAGTAAGACTGGATAACACTGGGAAAACGCACTGCTCCACTCGAACAGGAACGCTATGGAAGCCCAACCTTCCCAAGGAGGTTCAGAAGCACTTACACATATAACAACCGTTTAGGTGAATATGGAAGATTAGAGGTGACTGTAGCCTCTTGGGTAATGGCAGGAAGTCTGCCGGGGAAACACAGGCTCTGAGGCTATACCGTGGACTTACACATATGGGATCCGATTAGGTCTCTACATATGGAACCCAGCCCTCTACCGGTTCTCACGGATTCATCGAGATTCTACCGAGGGGACGGAGGAGCTCGACAGGGTCTACCAACGGACTCTCTGGAGCAGTTTTAGCAAGCCGACCCAAAACCGGGGCCTCTCAGTGCTTCTACCCGTTTGAGGTGAGAACAGAGGAGGAAACCGGTTCCACACGGAGGCCATAGAATCTAGCGAACGTGTTAGGGGTCGCCCAGCCCGCAGCTCTACAAATGTCTGCCAGCGAGGCGCCACGAGCCAGCACCCAGGAGGATGCAACACCTCTAGTAGAGTGAGCTCTCAACCTGAACGGGCAGGGCACACCCTGTGCCTGATAAGCCAGGGTGATGGCGTCCACTATGCAGTGGGCCATCCTCTGCTTAGAGACGGCATTCCCCTTCTGCCGACCTCCGTGACAAACAAAGAGCTGGTCTGAGGTCCTGAAGCTTTGCGTCTTGTCAACGTAGCATCTCAATGCCCGGACGGGACAAAGTAAAGCTAGGGCTGGGTCTGCCTCCTCCGAGGGCAGCGCTTGCAGGCTCGCCACCTGGTCCCTGAAGGGAGTAGTGGGAACCTTGGGCACATAGCCAGGCCGGGGCCTCAGGGTTACCTGGGCGTACGCTGGCCCAAACTCTAGGCACGAATCATCGACCGAAAATGCGTGCAGGTCCCCTATCCTCTTGATGGAGGCCAATGCAAGCAGAAGCAGAGTCTTCATTGAAAGAAACTTCAGCTCGACTGTCTGCAAAGGCTCAAATGGGCCCTGCTGTAGTGCTCTGAGCACTAGAGACAGGTCCCAAGAGGGTATAGAGGGGGGCCGTGGGGGATTTAACCTTCTCGCCCCCCTAAGGAACCTGATGACCAAGTCATGCTTCCCCACCGACTTCCCTTCCACGGGGTCGTGGTTGGCAGCAATCGCAGCCACATAGACTTTAAGGGTGGAGGGAGACAGCCTTCGCTCCAACCCTTGCTGCAAGAAGGACAGCACGACTCTGATCGGGCACTTCCGGGGGTCTTCTTGGTGAGAAGAACACCATTTGACGAACAGGTTCCACTTCAAGGCGTAAACATGTCTTGTAGACGGCGCTCTCGCCGAAGTGATGGTGTCAACTACCTCCTGGGGTAGGTCACCTAGAACCTCTGCGTCCTGTCCAGGGACCAGACATGAAGTTTCCAGAGGTCTGGACGCGGGTGCCATAAGGTGCCCCGTCTCTGAGTCAGTAGATCCTTCCTCAGAGGAATCTGCCAAGGAGGGGCTGTCACGAGGAGCATCATTTCCGGGAACCAAGTCAGAGTGGGCCAGTATGGCGCCACTAGCAGGACCTGCTCCTCGTCCTCCCTGATATTGCACAGTGTCTGTGCGAGAAGGCTCACTGGGGGAAACGCATACTTGCGAAGGCCCCCGCGGCCAGCTGTGTGCCAGTGCGTCCGTGCCGAGTGTTCCCTCGGTCAGGGAGTAAAACAACTGGCAATGAGAGGTCTCTAGAGAAGCAAACAGGTCTACCTGAGCGTCTCCAAATCAGCTGGACCGTCTGGGGATGGAGTCTCCACTCTCCGGGGAGCGCAGCTTGTGACAGCTCGTCGGCTGCCCGGTTGAGCAAGCCCGGAATGTGAATGGCCCGAAGCGACCTCAGATGCTTCTGACTCCAGAGGAGGAGGTGGCGGGCGAGTTGCGACATGCGACGGGAGCGCAGACCACCTTGTCGGTTGATGTACGCAACGGTCGCAGTGTTGTCCAAGTGAACGAGCACGTGCTTGCCTCGTAAGCGCCTCTTGAGATGATTCAAGGCCAGGCGTACTGCCAGCAACTCTAGGCAATTGATGTGCCAGTGCAGTTGGGGGCCCGTCCAAACCCCCGACACTGCATGCCCATCGAACGTGGCCCCCCAGCCGGTGGTGGAGGCATCCATGTAAACCATATCATGCCTGGAGACCTGTTCCAGGGGCACTCCTGCCCGGAGAAACGAGAGGTCTGACCACAGGGTGAAGGTTTGGCGGCAGGCCGGTGTGACTCGGACCCGGTGAGTGCCGCGTTGCCACGCCTACCTCGGGACTCGGCCATGGAGCCAGTGTTGAAGCGGTCTCATATGAAGCAGCCCCAGCGGTGTGGCTGCAGCTGCCATATGCCCCAGGAGCCTCTGAAATTGTTTCAGTGGGACCGCCGTCCTGCTCTTGAACGTATTCAAGCAGTTCAACACCGACTGAGCACGTTCCTGTGTGGTTGAGCGAATCCAATTCCATACCGAGAAAAGAGATCCTCTGCGTCGGGGAGAGTTTGCTCTTTTCCCAGTTGACCCGAAGGCCCAACTGGCTGAGGTGCCAGAGCACCAAGTCCCTGTGTTCGCACTGGTCCTGAGACTGAGCCAGTATGAGCCAGTCGTCGAGGTAGTTGAGAATGCGAACGCCCTGTTCTCTCAGGGGAACAAGGGCTGCCTCCGTAAATTTCGTGAAGACATGGGGCGACAGGGACAGCCCGAAGGGCAGGACCTTGTACTGATATGCCTGTCCCTTGAACGCAAACCGCAGGAATGGCCTGTGGCGCGGAAGGATCGACACATGGAAGTACGCGTCCTTCAGGTCGATCGCTGCAAACCAATCTCTGGGATGGACGCACCCGAAGATGCGTTTCTGCGTGAGCATCTTGAACGGAAGTTTGTGAAGGGCCCTGTTCAAGACGCGCAGATCCAAGATTGGTCTCAACCCACCGCCTTTCTTGGGTACAATGAAGTAAGGGCTGTAAAACCCCGTCCTGATATCGGCTGGAGGGACCGGCTCTATCGCATCCTTTGCCAATAGGACTGCGATCTCTGCACGCAAGACAGGAGCATCTGCCGCCTTCACTGAAGTGAAGTGGACGCCCCTGAACTTGGGAGGACGCCGGGCGAACTGATTCGCATAGCCAAGTCTGATGGTCTGATGGAGCCAACGAGACGGACTGGGAAGCGCTAGCCAGGCTCCCAGAAACCGCACAAGTGGCACCGACGGAGCCACCAACGTACCCGCGGTGGGGCAGCGAGGGGAACGCAGGGACCCGGCCCAGGCATCTAGTTGCCGGTCCGAAGCGGGGTCAGTGTGTGTGCAACACCAACCTGCGTTCTGGCAGAGGGTGCGTGAGTAGTACGATTGGTCGCACTCTCGAACTGCCCACAGCTGCTCTCTGGCGAGAGAGTGGGATGAGTGTGGTACGGTGTTGGTCCGTCCATAACTCTCCATGCCCTTTTGGGACCCAGAAACAGAGACAAATGCCTCTTGTCGAGGTTTGTCTTTTTTTTTTTTTTGAAACAAAAGATTTCTCCACCCGTCCCTCCTTCGGGGGAGGGAGAGGTGCATCCACCATCTCCCGAAGCAGTTCCTCTCTCTGGGTCGCCCGTCCCGGGCCTCTTGCTCTTCAGAGCATCGCCAGGTTTGACGGGGTCCAGGGCGGCCTGCCTACGCCAAGCTCCACGGTGCCGCTTCTCGAGGCTGCTACGGATGCGGTGCGGGAGCGGAGGCTGACGCAGGGGGCCGCCCTCGGCGACGAGCAGGCTGGGGCGCTGCAGCCGGTGGACAGGTGAAGGCAGCAGCAGCTGCCGGGGCAGGACATGTTGGATCGCCTCAGTCTGCTCCTGTGCAGCCGAGAACTGCTGGGCCACGTTCTCGACTGCGTCGCCGAAGAGGCCAGTCTGGGACACAGGTACCTTGAGGAACCGAACTTTGTCTGCGTCCCTATGTCAACCAGACACAGCCAGAGGTGGCGCTCCTGGACCACAAGTGTGGACATCGCATGACCCAGAGACCGTGCAGTGACCTTCATCGCTCGTAACGCGAGGTCAGTAGCGGTACAAAGCTCTTTCAGAACTTCCAGATAGTTTCCACCCTCGTGCATGTCCCTCAGTGCTTTTAGCCTGAAGAACCTGCAGTAACGCCGTAGCGTAAGGTGGAGGCAGCTTCTCCACAGGCCACATAAGCATCGCCGGACAGACCAGACGAATACCTACAGGCCCGGAAGAGGAGGCACGGTTTGCCCTGCTGGGTGGAAGCGATATTAGGACACAACTGCATCGCAACCAACCGCTCCACCGAGTGGACCCCATATACCCCCTAGCTGCACCCCCATCGAGGGTGGTGAGGGAGGAGGATCTAACAGGTCGGTTTCTGGCAGTAAAAGTTGCCATTCACGACCTGGTAAGCTCCCCATGCACCTCCGGGAAGAGAGGGGCAGGGTGCTGAGAACCAGGACAAGCTACCCCGAGAACCAGTCGTCCAACCTCGAGGGCTCGGGACACGGTGGAGGTCTCCACTCGAGCCCTACCTTCTCAGCAGCCCGGGAAAGCATAGCGTCGTTTCCGGGTTTGATTCAGGCATTGCCACTGCCGGAGAAGCTGCGCAACCGAATCTTATTCCCCAGGAAGCTCCAGCTCACCCTCCGATGTAGCGATCGACATCCGGTCGTCGGAAGGAGCGCCAAGGATACTGCTGGTACGCTCCGCCAGCATGTTCCATTAGCAGCTCACTGGTTTCAGAGCGCAAGAGGAGCGATGGTCCCTCGAGGGTTGGTTCCCTGGAGGGTTTGCCACCACTGTAATCCTCAGACCACCCGTGCCACCGCCTGAAGTAGTCCTCGCCTGTCTGCAGCCAGAACGAGAGCTAGATCGAGGCAGAGGCAACAGGGCTCCACCCCTTTGTCAAGGTAACGGAGCCTGGCCTGCAACTCCGAGATGATCACCTTCCCAATGAGAAGATGACTCATCCACGAACGCCACCTCAGTGTGCTTACTGCCAGGTAACAACCGCATCCAGAAACGCACGGATGACACGTTGTCTGTAGCAAGACCCAACTCGTCTTTACAAAGACGTAATGTCAAGTTTGCCAGATGCGACGTCGTCTTTAAAAAGACGCACCCTTGAATGCTCTTTTAGGGAAAAAGCTCTTTTAGTGTGCCGAAGCACACAGGAGAGATGGTCGCCTGCAACACAAACAGGGGTAGTGCAACCTGATGTGTGCAATCCACTCGACACGGGAAGAACCACCGCCGCTGTAGCGCCGTACCGCCAACACAAGAGTCTTCCAAAGAGCGTGCTCAACTTGTTGAATTCACTTGTCAGCAGAAGTCAGGAGCAGAACGATGTAACCGCTCGGCTCCGAAGCGAAAAGCTGAAAATGCGCTGCACCTGCTGCCTACTTATACTCACGCTGTGATCAGCGGCAGCTGGATGCAATAATCGCATGCCAATGTGCATTGGCTCGTTTAGTTACACTCGAAGTGGATTGGTCTCTCTAAGCGAGATCCCAATTCGACGTGACTCGGACTGACCGACTGAAAGGGAACATGTGTTGCCACAGGAAGCCTTTTTAAGCATTTGTCGCTTGCTCATCCTGATCTTATTAAGAGATCGACAGGTGAGTGCATCATTCATAAATTCAGATTTAATTTGAACTTTTATTTACAACTGATCAACTCACATACAGGTGTGATACAGTAAGCTCAAATGTGCATGCTAGAACCAGTGAAGTTTTGGTCACGTAATATCAAAGTCTCTTTAAGATAGTCTTTATAATATATGCACTTGCATTTCATACAATCGAATATTAATTGAATTTGAATTAAGCAAGAGTTTTGCTATATTCATTTTAGTATCAATAATATGAAGGGAATGTTTTTGCCGCGCTGCCGACCGCTAATATGAAACCGCTGAGAGAGCGCTAGAGTGAGATTTATATTTAATGTTTTTTCTTTGGCTATCTGAGTCTGAAATCTGAAAACAATCTGATTAGACCATTAGCATCTCGCTCAAAAATGACCAAAGAGTTTTGATATTTTTCCTATTTAAAGCTTGACTCTTCTGTAGTTACATCGTTAACTAAGACTGACGGAAAATGAAAAGTTGTGATTTTCTAGGCCGATTTGGCTAGGAACTATACTCTCATTCAGGCGCTGCGTAATATCATTGCGCCTGCTGCAGCCAGGTACGGCGAGATGGTCCTCACTGCAGAACACAAGATCCAGGGGGTGTGGTTGGATCTAGATCCAACTCCTCCCACCTTACATTTACCTAAACCTACCCGTCTCCACCCCCTGATCCCTAAACCCACCCATCCCCACCCCTAAACCTACCTGTCCCCACCCCTAAACATACCAATCTCCACCCCCTGGATGTGGATCCAACCCCGCCCCCTGGATCTTTGTTCTGCAGTGAGGGGGTACGGCAGCAAAGTTCCTTGATTATTACGCCGGAATGAGAGTATAGTTCCTAGCCAAATCGCACAACTGAATACAATTAATTTGTACGTAATTGTAATTGAGAATTTGTGGAGTTGTGAATTAGATCAGGTAATTGAGTGAATATGACAATTTTTGTATTACCTCCAGGTATTTATTTTAATAAAAGGGCTCACTATAGATTTATTGTTCAGTCAGCTTGGTTCTGGGTCTCAACACCCCAAAAGCTTGTCCTCCATCATTGCACAGGCCTATTCATGGATAAGACAAGATAGTTCAAAGTTTAGTCAACCTTCACTGAATTTTATATAATCAATGAACTTTGAAAAAAAAACAGTCATTGTTTAACACTATTAGTTGTCAAAATGAATTCATTGCAACAGTTTTGTCAAACCTAAATCGAGCTCTGTACAAAGGAAAATAAAAAAGTTCCCCATCTGCAATAATGTGAAAAAGGGCACATAAATGTCAGAATGTAAAATGTTTATTTTAGGCATTTAAATATCATTTCATTTTCGTACTTTACAAATTACAAAGTACAACTGCACTGTGCTCATATTTAGCCAACCTGTGCATTAAATTACAAAAAAAAAAAAGAAATTACATAGGCTATTATCTTGCGCCCTATTGTGATCTCGAATTGCAGAATATTTCAGTAGCTACATGCATTTGAGAGACTTTCTTAAATGTGATGCATCATATATACATGCATGCACAGTTTTGCAGCTTTAATTGCAATTTTGGTAATTTCATGACTTAATTGACGATGTATGCTCGTATAGTTTCTTGTGCTGGTTATTTATGATAAATTGAGAGCGTGCGCCTCATATTCGCGTACAGTGAAGAGCGTGCGCCGTGAGCACAGTAAAACCTCTGACAGAACAGGAAAGTTTGTTTTACTGACGTAACAACATCTCATCAGACCGCAGTTCACTGTTGTTCTAATGAAGCTCATTTGGCACCTGTACCTTTTCCGCGCTCGTTTTACTCGCGCCTGGTGCTGAGGGCAAGCGGAAGTGCGCGTCAGAAAAATCTCCCGTTTGTTGTGGTCGTAAAGAGATATGGCGGTTCCGCGTCTTAATTAGTTTATAATAAACACATTTTTGAACTCATTAAAAATGCAAAAAAACGTTGAATAAAAATGTTTCATTACATTATTTTTAACAACTAAGCTTTTGATTATTCATGACGTTTTATTTAATAATTTGCGCCACTGCCTAAAATATCTAAGTTTGGGCTTTTTTTTGCATGTGCAGACCCATCGGTGTATGACATCAAAGTACCATATGGTTCCTTATGCTTTCAAAACGCTCTTGAGGTACTTTGATGTCAAACACTGATCGGTCTGAGCCACGCCGCTTTAAGTCAAACACAGTTTAATATGTACGCGTATTTGCATCGCTTTGACCGTAGATCAGGGTTCCTCAAATCTTTCCCTGGAGGGCCAATCTGCTGCAGAGTTTAGCTCCAACCCTGATCAAACTCACCTACCTGTGATTTTCTAATGATCTTGAAGACTCTGATTAGCATGCTCAGTGTGTTTTGATTAGGGTTAGAGCTAAACTCTGCAGGAGTGGGCCAGATTTGAGGATGCCTGCCTTAGATGCACACATACACACACACACCATGACTGGTCAATTATGTACAATGCTTGCATGCTATTGGTCAAACTACTTTTCGATCATTACCTTCAGCAAGCATGAAAACAAAGCCAAAACTAATCCTGACATAGACGTGGAAAAATGGCACGTATGGTCACCCTACCCTCTGTCCCACACACATATGTAAATAACATGCTTCATATAGGTAGTTTACATGATAAAAAGTACAAGTAACAAATGCTTCTAGTTTCATTAATTTAAACAGGCCTTTGAAGTTTGGGCAAAACCTCCTGGAAGTGATGTGTTTTCATGCATTTTATTTTTTCATATGGTGATTGTGCATCACAAATGTATTTATTACATGAAAATGTGTTATTTTTCAAGTTAATCAGGTCAATTTTGATCAAGAACAATACACTGTGGCTTTAATTCAGCCTAAGCGGTGCAGCAAAAATAGACTCAGCGTTGAATCGATCGCGGCACTGCCGCTTCTGCTCTGCCTCTGCGTGCGGTGTGAATACTCTGCAGAGTATTGTAGTAATACTCTAGTAGAGTAATTACTCTAATTAGTAGAGTAATACTCTGCACACGCATGTGGGCGCCGAAAAAATATACGCGCTGCTTACACTGTAAACGTGCAGCCAACATCTCCCGGATATTTTCTACTTGAATTAAAAGTCATACACTGTAAAAAGAAATCTGTAAAATTTACGGTAAAAAACCGGCAGCTGTGGTTGCCGGAATTCTACCGTAAAAAATACGGTAACAACACTTTAGGTTTTACAGTTTTGACTTAAATTTACAGTTAAATACCGTAATTTCATTAACTGATGTAAAGTACTGAAATCTGTTTTGTACCTTTGTAATACACTGATAACCACCAAATGCAGGTGGTGATGAGAAAGTCACCACCACCTACATTTGGTGGTGGTGATGAGAAAGTCACATGATGAACCAAAGCCCATCACAAGCAGCTTTTAAATAATAACATATATAGATGGTGCACAGTGTCATTCACACAAACTCTAAACACCATCATGGTGAGACTCATTAAACTGAAATATGCAATAAACATTAATTTAACAACATTAGATGTTAAATACCAGAAACATAACTGCTAAGAAAAAACTAAGAAGAAACAGTTATTTCAAAGAAAAAACATCAAATTCAAACAAAATTTGAAATGCAATGCAGGGAATTCTGTGAACGTCAGTTTATGGTTTTTCCCTGTAAATTTTACAGGAACTTACCGTTAACCATTCACTGTAGCATTTTCTCAGTTTTTTACCGTTAAAATCAGTCATTTTTTACAGTGTAGTCAACGTTTTGATTGACAACTTAATCTGCAAGAGTCAACAACAGATCTTTTACTGTACCATACTCAGCCATAGCTGATGCGAAAAACAAGAAAAAGGCGCCTAAATTAAAAAGACCAAAGAAATCGAATTTGAAAGGTGACGCCGCCCACTGAGTGACGTGCCGACAACCGTAACCCTGAAATTAAAATGTGGAGGGAGGAAATAAATGAATGAATGAATAAATAAATAAATGAACAAATAAAATAAATAAATAAATGAACGAACGAATAAATAAATAAATACATAAATAAATAAATGAATGAATCAATAAATATTTATATATTTATTTCTGCATTTATTTATGTATTTAATTATTTCATTATGTATTTAACGATTTATTTATATATTTCAACATTTATTTAATTATTTCATTTTGAATAATTTGGCCCTCCATAATAATGTTAATAATATTTCATGAAATAAAATGGTTTAATGGTTTTAGTTTTATAGTAAACTATAATAACCCTTAGATGTATGAATATTATATTTTGATAGCTTTTTCTCCTAATACCATGTAAAAACAAAACTGTCAAACACTAAAAAACATCATTTACTCTGCCGAGAAAATAAACAGTTGCCCTCATTACTGAATATTTTTTATAGATATTTTCAAAAAGCCTACAAAACATTGATTAATGTTGACAGGCAAAGATGGTTACACTATGGAAGCGGTTACAAACCATGAAAAGTAGAGATGCTCACACTGTTGAACATTTATTAACACTGTTCATTTCTGCTTGATGAATGCCAATGATCTGTTTCATACATTTCTGTGACAGCTTGCGATCACATGCATATTCAGAACAAGAAATGAACAAAGTATGAAATGTGTGCATATACCGACCCACTGACTCACATCAGACATTTCTGGTCACGTAGCACCGTCTTGCTCTGCTTTTCTGCAATTTAATGAGTCTGTTACAGTCTCTTTCCAAGATACAGTCAGTTTTATTGACACAGCAATTTGTGAAAAGACTCTATAGTGGGAAGGAAGATTACGAGTAAAGACTGTGGCAGATCATTTAAATGAAAAGTTCACTCAAAAATCAAACTTCTGTCATTATTTACTCTCCCTCATGTCGTCTCAATTCCATATGATTTATTTCTTCTGTGCAACAAAAAAGGTGAATTTTTGCACAAATCACTGTGAACTAATTTGATACTTTTTAGGATACTTTTGGAATACCTTTGGAAGCTTGAGAAGCTCCAGTCACCAATAATTGTGACTGCATAATAAAAAAACAGTACATTATTAAAAAAATCTATTTGTGTTCCACAGACAAAAATGGTCAAGTTCAGAATTACACAAGGGTGAGAAATGATGGCTAAATGCTTCAATCAGGCCAAAATAATTTTTATAATTACAAAAAACGTAACAGCTCTGTTCCTTCAATATTACTGTATGTCCAACCTTGTTAATACTTTTCTGTCACAGAGATTCATCTGCAGCATTTTTATTAGCAGTGAATATTGAATACCGCTGGACAGCCTGATTAAATCTCAATGCTGTGCATAAGCAGTTCCCATCGATTCATTTGGCCAATACTTTAGAGTAACCAGGAGCCTGGAGCTTCCATTGATTCGGTTGATTATATATATACATCTTTCGTCAAACTGAAAACAATTACCTTTAATCTTTTCCCTTACCTGACCCCCTCTGTATTTTTATCTTTAACACAGACAAGCATTCTCTACCACATTTAAAAACAAGCAAGGTTTTAACAAGAACATTAAAGGCACCATCCAGAACACTGAGAACTGCAACAACAACATCAGTAACTGTCAACATCAGGCTAGGATCTGTGATTCAGAACACTCATCTAAATGCATGGTATCATTTCATAGAGTCTGACACATAACATTAAATATAGAATGGTTGTTAATTGAGTTGTTAACGAGGGGACATGCTATTATAGATTTTATTATTTTTAACGATAACTATTTGTTTTTTTTGCAGGAAGCAAATAGTTTTGTAGTGCAAGAGGTCAGTTTCTGCCACAGAATAAAAAAATAAAACCAGTTATTGCTGAACTCACAGTTCTGCCTTTTTTGGTGCAAATCTATATTTTGCAGGTGCAAGTAACCATCTTGCACTTATTATTTCTAAATAAATTGTGAGTTTATATCTTGCAATTCTGAGTTTATACAATATCTCACCATTCTGCCCCCCCCTCCCAAATTGCGAGAGAAGTACTTTATTATTTTTTTTGTGGAAGAAACAAGTTTTGCAGAATAGCATGTCTCAGTTATCTGAGTTGCAAAAACTCAAAATAATTATTGAAATATTAATTTAAAATAATATCAAATAATTAATTATTTTTTATTACAGTATGTTTTGCGATTTATTTTATTTTTTTTATTTTTTCTCTGCTTTCTCCAGACTGATTAGTGACATGTCATTTCTAGCTCAGGTGAAACTTAGATGTAGAACATGAGTGTCATGAGCAAATATGGCAGCTTGTAGACTTTTTGAGTATAAGTACTAACGCTTAAAGACTTTAAGCCAGTTCCTTTTGAAAGAACTGAAGAATTGGTAATATTTTATGTGGCACCTGTTGCTTTGTTTCTTTCTCCTCCTCTGTCTTCATTAATTGCTTATTGACACGTGTGTGCTTTAGCATGAAATCTCCTAATTGGTTTATTGGGCTCGTTAGAAACACAATTTACCCACAATCCAAAGTGAAGTGGCTGTATTGACCCCAGCACTGAATCCAGACATCCATCATAAAAATAATACATTGAAGCTGATTATGTTGTCTTTTATCAGCATTACTCATGATGCATAATTAAAATAGAGTTCTTATGATTTACAGATCAAAAGATGTATGGGTTTGCCTGAGAGGAAAGTTACATTTCGATTTTTGCATACTTCAAAAGTACATAAATAAACAAAAACAACACCATTTTTTTTATCCTTTAAATACTGACATTATGATTAAGAGCTTTGATCTTTTCCCCTGCAGATAAAATATTTTGGCATAAAATATTTTGATGGGATGATAGCATCTCAGAGCCGCAGAAGTATTTAGATGGGATATCATGTAAATCTGTTAAACCGAGCTCAGTTTATCTGGGGTCGCTGGCTGTTGTGCATTATCAGTCTTCCTTCGTCTGCTCTAACAGTCGTTTAATTCTGCTCCTCTGGTTCAGGACGTTGGATCTTATTGGATTCCGGCCTGAGTCTCTGCCGTGTGATCTGTCATGATCAATCGCTACTACAGCCGTAGGGATAATGAATATAGTTAATGACGGGGACGCCAGTGGAGAATACTGCCTGCCTGTTAACTTATCTAATTAAAACATTGCATCACCAGACAATTAGACTGGCATCGCTTTTTCTTTTCTCAGGCCAAAATCAGAGCCATTAAGGGTCTAAGTCTAATTAGAAAAAGTATTTTCTACACCGTGGGGTGTCCTGCTGAGGTGAAAACACATAAAACACTATCGATCTGTCCCGTTTGCCCTTAATTTTTTTTAGGTCACTGGATCTAGAGACAAAGAAAGAGAGCAACAGACAGAATATACAATGTAAAGAAGAATGTAAGCATTTGGATTAAGAGGAAAAGGCTCTTACAAACCCTGACAATTTTATTGCTTTTCTATATTTATTTGCAGAAATTGGCAGATTAGTACATTCATCTTTCAGGGGGGATTCACTAAGAATGAATGATGGAATTTAAGAAGAAATTAAATTGACATAAATACGTTTCCAAATGTTACTTTCAAAGTGGAAAACAACGCTAAATCTAAATAACCCAGATTTCTAAAGTTAAGTCCAACTTTTCAGTCTATCCAAATTTTTCTGTACTAAAAAAGGTACTGAGGTATAATGAACAGTGATAAATTGTCTTGTCTTCTCACTCGCTTCTCATCACACACCTCTGCATATAGGTATAGGAAATGTGAAAGAAATATGGAAAAGTATTATTGATGTTACAAATTGTATCCTATTTACCTGTGTTAATTAGTCTTCATAAAAGAATAACCAAAAATAGTTATTTTGAGTAGGGTTTGGAACTGATTATTATTAAGATGCATCTTGCATATGAATAAAACTGTGCTCTCAATTGGTCAGAGTACACCTGTTCTTCATAGCTTCATCCATCAAGAAGTTAGCTCTGTGGGCTTATTGTGAATGTAGGCATCATTACAAGAATGCTGTCCTGACAAAGTCTTTATTCCCGCTCTAACTGACTAACCAGCTAGAGCAGGAAACAAGGCTTCTTCGGGACAACATTCTTGTAATGCACCTGTTTCGGAGAAGAGTAATTACACAACAGTTTAAGATGAAGAGGCTCTCTTTGGATTTCAACTGCGATAACTAATGTGCTCACCCACAGAATCAAACACTGCAGCATTTTACGTAACACATTTCCCATTATGGATTATGATACAGCTTGATTTGTTGGTCCGTTGGGCTGGATTGCTTTCTCACCACAATCGAAACGCTCCAGAGTTTGTTTTCAATCTGGCTGAGACCACCTTGTTCAGGCGATCTCGGGCTAATTATTTAGGTGCAGGGAAAGAAAACGAAGGAAGAAAACGCGCCAAGTTCCGAAATCAACACTCCAACTGAGCCAGGTTTGACTGGTTGTTCATATGACAACATATGCATATAAAAATGTAGATTATGGTTTTGTCATTTGTAATAAAACATACATTAATGTTATTGTAACAATGAAATTGCATTTCTGTAATTGCAGGTAGCCTGCTTTACTACTCTACTCTACAATTATGGAACCGAATAATTGGAACCAAAATCATTCTTCCCAATTCCCATTTCTACACTCAACACAAACCATTTCCTCTTGTGGATTTTCCAACACATCATTAAGGAACATATTTTGAGGCCCATACGGTTTCCTCAGATACACCTGTAACGGAAAAGCTTCAGGAGCTCTACTGGAGAGGTAATTTATGATTGGCTGACCCATTTTGATATTGCCAGCTTTGATTCTGGTGATGTCTGATATGTAACTCGCTGTAAGTGGAGTCTAGGACCTCAGTGAATACCTGTGAATTATATATGTTACACTATAACATGAATATAATAAGGCCCAGTAATACAATATGACAGCTAGTTTTAAAAATTCAGGAAAATAATTAAACTCTCCTATGTAATTTTAATGTGGTGTGACAGTGAAGCACAACCTGAAAAGCTTGACTTCAGTTCTGAGAATTCCAATCAAGATGGATTCAAATGTCAGTGTTTGGCTCTGGCAGTTAACATGTGCTCTGACATGCTAAGCCTCGGGGCCCATATGTGAAATTCAGGTATGAATCTCACCCATTTCTAATCAAAATCTTATTAAAAGCAGTGGATTCAGATGGGTACCATTTATTCTTATACAAATGAATAGCCAGACTTTTACTTATTTCTGTTTATTGACTAATTAATTTTAAGTTTGACAGAAATACAGCGACCAATCAAAAATGATACTATTTAGTAATACAAATACTAAAATGAATATAATATTAAATATAAAAATCTATAAAGAATTATTAATAATAAATAATATACAGTGTGGATCATTTGAATAGAGTTTGAAAACAGTTTTTCAGGGTTCAAACTTTTTTTATTTTTTATTTTTATTTATTCAGCAAGGATTTCAGTTAAGATTCTTTCCTTTTATTCAGTTAAGATTCTTACTTGGTTACAAATCAATTCTATTTTAAATAAATCCTGTTCTTTTAAATTTTCTATTCATGAAAGAAAAATGTATCAAGGTTTCCACAAAAATATTACACGGCACTGTTTTCAACTGTGATGATAATATAAAATGTTTCTTCACAGAAATACATTACATTTTAAAATATATTGAGGTAGAAAACAGTTATTTTAAATGGTAATAATATTTATATAGCAATATATAACTAAGTAATAAAATCTGAAATGGAAAGCCAGCCAAACAGATATTTTAGTCAGCACTTGCCACTTTTGTGTTCCATATGCATCAGACAGTGAGCGAACAGACAGTTGGTGGTCCGTGTGCATGTCGTCTGAGACTCGTTCCACATCGGATTCTGTAGAACATCTGCCACAGATGAGTCTGAGAAAAACAATGAAGTTGATGATGTCTGGATGCAGTTACAGCAAAAATCGCCTTTGCCTTGCTGCTTTCCTGGCATTGTAACATCTGCGGAAGATTCTAGTAAATCCCAGTGACGTCATAATTCCCACAACACTGCTAGAAAGTCTATGAGAACGTCTGAGGTCAGCTGTAAGCCTCTTTTGACCAATCACTTACATGTTCTGTAAGAGAAAACGACACATGTAAAGGCCTCAGATTCACCCTCAACCTGCAGGTGCACTGTCACCATGGCAACTGCTGATGTGACGGAGAAGGGCTCACTCCAACTTTTGTGTTACAACACATCTATTTGAACCAGACAGAATGTGTCACAGGTGTAACATCCGAATAACAATGACTTCCAGGTGTTGAGGATCAAAGAACAGTCAACAGGATTGCAAACTGGCAGCTCCACGTTATTTGTGCTGACAGTGACAGGGTTTCATAAAGTTATCTAAGTGAAGCTTTGCCTGGAACCTGTTGTAATAATGCTAATGCTATTATGTATCCTTCCTGGAGGAACATTGACTTCATTCCCATTTATATCCATGACAACAAGCATCCTTGCGATCCTTAATTGCTAAAACCAATAGTGTTTGTTCGCTTTGGCAATCTGTAGGATGTCTTAATCTGCTCCAGTTCACAGGATTAGAATTTAACAGCTCCTAACCCACCTCGAAATGTCATTAGGACGAGAACCTCCCCTAAAAATAAGCAAGATGAAGAAAAAACAGCTCCCTGCGTTTTAAATATATAATGACCCACTCAGACGGGAACATGTCATTACAGAGCAGAGACTACATTTTGGTGAAATGTTCTTCATTTTTGCTTCATCCTGCACTTGCTAGCATGAAGATGTTTTTACTGCATTTATGTAATTCTCCAAAGTGGCGGCACGCATCGCTGGCATGTGATGTGATTTCAAGCTCACGACGATAAAACATTCATGTCCCACATCCTCTTAGCTGGGGTTCGGCAGACTGCTCACAAATTCATTACAGAAATATTGTGCTTTGGAAAGAAACTTTGGGGTCTTCTGGGTCTTCCTGCTATTAAATGTTGAATGGTGTCAAATGCTTTTTTACAGCTGACAAAATGCTTCTCATTGTTGATGCTTTTTGCCATCAATTAACTTTTCAAAGACAAAACCTTAAATGCAAATTTTTTTATGTTACACATCATAAATGTGTGTTAAAAAGATTTTTGAATGTCAGACTTGATCTTTCTTGTTAGACATGAAATGATTTGAGCAACATCAGGATGCCAGAAAAGATCAAACACAGGTGCGTGTGCTATGTTTTGATGTTCAGGAGATTGAGTTTGTTCACATTCTCTGATTGATAAGTAGTACTGTGTTTCCCTGAGTATACTTCAGTCTGCTGCATATATAGAAAAAAACCTCAGGCAAACGCAGACAGAAAGATGGAATCAGCCACCAAAGAACACTTGTTGATCTGAAGATGTTAGATGGTGTGTGAAGGTCATAGGTGACTAATGCACCATCTAAACTGCAGATCAGTCTGAAATCACCAGCTGGCAATGACACACTTTTTCAAAGTGCAGTGTTTAATCTTGTGACAGAAATAAATCACAGCTGATAGCTGCAGTTTTTCCTTTGCCACTGAGAAACCTTCATTGTCGGGTTTCACTTTTACATGATACATTTTATTAAAAGCAAATCTTATGATTTAAATATCATCACGCCATCCTGAACTAGGTGGTTAATGATTTAACTTTACTGGATGCAATCTTTAAAAGGTTGCTTTTTGCAGATTTGCTTTGCAGTTGCTAATTTTAGCTTTCTGTTTGTGCTCAAGCAGTAAAACAGAGTTGGAAAGAGGGTTTGAAAGGGATGGTGAATCAGTGCAGAATCTTGTTAAGGGAAGTTAGACAGGACAAGATTGAAGTGGGATTGTGAAGTCACTTTTTCACGATTTATGACCCCTGAAAACAGCTGTTGCAATTCGCCCCCTAGTGGCAGTCTTATGAACGTTTTGCTGTGAAGCTGCCATGATTCTGTTTATGCCTTCAGTAAAGGATTAAAACAAAGAGCATTTGCCCTATATTTATTGGGTTGCTTTGGAAAAATAAATAAATAAATAAAATCCTCTAAATGGCTAAAAAACATAAATGATCATGGTTAGATGATTACAGAACAAATGCCCACCAAATTCTTGATTTACAAAAGGTACACTATTTGTACCTAATTTACACATAGATGGTACATAGTACCCAAACGGTAAATTTTAGTAGTGGGCAAAGCCCCAGTGACAGCTTTCGTACCTTTTTTTTCCTATAGTGTATGACTATGATGGGATATCCTACAGTGAGTAAAGTGTTTAACAATATAAATCAATATTTATGGCTTACCAATTCATAACTGTCCATTCTAAGTAAGTATTGAGTGTTTAGGATCAAAATATATATATTTTTAAATATATTTATTAATTTCTATCTCAAAACTTGGAGGATGGTGCAATTCTTGTAGTCAAACTGGATCTATTATATTTATGCATTTGGCAGATGCTTCTATCCAAAATGACTGATTCACTTTTGATCTGACAACCACAGTGGGTTAGAACTCATTGAAAATGCATGATTTTGTCTGTCGTTTGTCATAAATAGTGAAAAGGCGTGTTGAGCGCAGGATGAGAATGAGACTTGGCAAGAGTGAAGAAGGACAGTGAAACTGGACAAAAGTGGGGAGGGAGATGGAGACATGACAGCAATGGAGATAAAGAGTGAGACAAGGTAAGAGTGGAGGAGGAAAGTGAGATAAGACAGGAGTCCAAATGGAAGTTTATTTTTTTTCATTCCTTCATTTTTAATTGCTCAGTCTCTTGAATCTCTCTTGACTATGGTAGCAGTTCTCAAATTACTGTTCAGTTTTGTAAACGCATTCATGCGTGTATGACACTCCTGCTGTGTGCGAGCCTGTAATGTGGCAGCATTGTTCGTTTATTTTGATGTTTTCTTCCAGCCCGAGTCTAAGGAAGAAAAAGGATGCAAATTAAATATGGAAATGAACAACATCCCACTTTTGCCAGCCACTTTTGCTCAAAACACCTATGAGGTCATGTGACATGAGAGCCCCTTCTCTTCTCATCTTTGCTTGCTTGCTGACATATTTGTAAACCTGATCTCATAAGAAGAATGTTACCAGGCATACATTTATGCAAAACCCCAAATACATGCTACACGTTTCAAATTTTTCACATGAGACTAAACTTTTTTTTTTTTGTATTTTTTTAAATATTGTTGGAATTTCACAACATTTTTTGTAACTCAGAAAACTCATCACTGCTTGTGCATTTGAGGAGATCCTAGAGAGTCTGTAACTGAAGTGTTGGAGTGGTTGTTCCAGTACTTGCTGAGATTTTACAGTCTCACTAAGTGCTGACTGGAAATTGTGGGCTGTCAAAAAGGAAACGTCAATAATTCACAAACAAACGACTCACAGAATCAGCAGAGAAAACAAGTGTAAATTTGGACTTACATTTATGTTTCAAATAAGATGGCACAGAGTATATTTGGTTTGAGCTTGCAGCAACATAATTTGTTTGTAGAAAATAAGCATTTGAGGGGAAAAATGCCAAATGATGACGGAAAATGGGAATTGAAGTGAAGAAGAGTCTGTTTTATTCTTGCATATATAGTCCACCGAAAAGTCCATTCAGTGCTAGAGCCAGGTCCCGCATTCGACCAATCAGTGACACTGACAAATATGCAAATAAGAACATCAAGGATTTATGAATGTACAAAGTGAAACGTCAGTTAATGAATACTAAGGATTAATTGTTAACCCAGGTAAAGTGTATGAGCAGTGTAAATTGCAAAACAGTTGTGTCCTGGTAAGAAACCAGCTCATAGTCTAATAACTACATAACCAAAGCCAAGATTCCTCATTATTCCTCTATGTAATAAGCCCTGGGTTATAGTACTTCATTAAACTAAATGAAAGATGAATGATACAGCCCTTTTGGACAAACCACTGGCCGTGATTTCTGTCACCTGAGTCAGAACTCTTCTGTCACATACAGAAAAGGCCTGTTTTAATATTCAGCCTGCAGCGTGACGATGTTCATAACCTCAGTGCCACGAATACAGCTCAGGTTATTTTAATTTCTTTGTCGCTCATACTAATTAGATTTCCTGCTCCTCTTTTACAGCGGCGGCTTTTGAATGGCGCTTTGAACTTGGCTCTTCTCTGAGGTGGTACAGGGAGGCTGAAATGATAAGAGAGGAAAATCGCAGGATGGTTAAAGAGAACTTCCTCGTGGAGGCGAGCCTTGGGAGATTAGGATCTAAGATGAGCCCTGGCTGTCTCTCACTCACTCTGAGTATGTGCAGAAAGAAGAAATGTAAGGTCTCATGTGTTGTAAAGACAAAAACTCAGACCTGGAACGCAGCAGATTCTAGATCTCTCTATTAAATCATGTGTGTCTCATAATCATCTAAACCGGTAGCGCGTATATTATAGCCTGATGTAGCCTATAGATGAAGACGGATCGGCTCCCGCAGCATACCTTATCTCCATATGTGCAAATAAACAGATCAATATGTTACATGTTTCCCATATCATACAGTCATCGTCATACTGTGTTCTCTGGATTTATCAGTATCAGATTTGAAAGAAAATCGCTTGAAATAATATTCAAATGCTTTCCCACCCCCGTCTCTCTCTGTCTTTCTTTATCCATTTAGTCTCTCTCTCTTTTTGCTATCTCTCGATATCTCTCTCTCTCAGTCTGTGTCTTTCTCTCTGGCTCTTGCGAACTTCACAGACCATAAAATCAGCAATTGCATTGCTAGGCAACTAGCATTTGCAAGAAGCAGACTGGAGTGGAAGCTTCTCAGTGCTTTTTCAAATGTAGAATATGGTCATGATTGTTAACGAGAGACACACAACATATTCAGTCGGAATAAACTGTTCATCTGGCATGCTAAAGTCACGACTTTACATAGTTGGAGTTTTGCATTACTGTAGTAGCCTACTCTGGAGTTGTTATCCGTTTTTATGTTCTAGAATAATCTTTAATATCTGGAATCTGAAAATCACAGTTTGGTGCTTAATGCAAAATGTTATTAATCAGCAGATCTGTGTCACGGTTGACAAATGCTTTTAGAAAATGTTCATATTGCACTTCATATCCACAGGGCAGCTTGTAAAAAATAGTGTGCAATACACAAAATTAGTTATATATTCAATAACATCTTGAACTTTGTGTCCAAAATCGGCTATCAACCTGAGGCTATTTGCACACATGGGGACGTGCAGCCGCTGAAAATATTACTCATCATTATCTGGGTTAGTAATGTTTTCATCACCTCCTCCAGTGCTTTGAACTCTGGAAAAGTTCCCAGGTACATAAGTTGAACTCAAAATCCACTGATTTTATTACTGTCCACACAGAGCCTCAATTTTGTGCTCTTTTGTAGGATGTATTGAAGCACAAACAAACTCAGGGAATTGAAACGAGGAGAAAAAACACTTACAAACCTTTTGTGTAAAATAATACAGTAAACTCACAACAGGTTTCATCAGATTTGCTCATAAATATTAATAAAGGGATGTGAGGCTCACCCAGTACTGATTTGCTGAAAGACACACATTGAACTTCGACATGCCTTTCCATGTTACAGCCCATGCTATGCCTCTGCATTTGATAAACAGTTGATAAAAAGCACTGAGAAATCTATTTTTGCAAGTGGCTTGGAAGTATATTTATTATTAGCACAAATAAATAATTCACAAATTGCTCAAATCTAAGGCCTACTTTTACCAGCTGGCTAATTAGACACAGGTTGTTTATTGGTGTTTCTTCTGTGGGCACTTTTGGCCTTGTGGACTTTTAGAAAAATAAACTCTCAAACTTTCACTAGTTTGTTTAATTTATCCACTAACAACATCCATCAGTGTATACTGTAGGCTAATTTTTCTGAAACATTGCGAACATTTCCAACACAGTCATTTCCATTTCTGAAATTATGTTTTGTGTTTAACAGCACACCGTGATGAGGATGACATTTTTGGAATGAAATGGAATGGAATGAAAACTTACTTAACTAGGATTTGGATAAATATTTACTTTGATGTTCTTTACGCATCACATATCTCTGTTGTCTCATTGGCCATAAAAGTTACTTTTGAGAAAGCTTTATTAGCTGCAAAATTCTTTGTTCACACAGATCTTGTGCTGCCTGCTTTTTCTAGTCACATTTGAAAAGTGTGAACTTATTTTAACTAGACATTGTGTCTTAAAAAGACGTCAATTTATCGCATGTTTGCATTGAGAAATGGATGTTTACACAGCGCAGTGGAACCCAAAACGTGTCTGCAAAATGCTTTGGAATAAAGAAAACAACAAAAGCGCAGAAGGAAGTGGAAAATTTACATACAATCAAAAAACCATTGTTATTATTTACAACAACTGCATGCGAAGGCTGTGAACTCTGTAATGAAGGTAAAGGCCATTTACAATCAAAACACAAATACAAGAATGCACGTAGAGCACTTTCGGACAGGTATATTGAGTACAATGTTCTGTAAATACAGCGATATGTGATTGGCTCAATATTAAGGATGTCTTGATGCATGGCTTGGTGTAAGAGTTTCATCTTGGTCAAATGACAGAACTGTAACATTTTTGGCCAGTGGATCGTTAATTGCATTGAAAATATTATGTTCTTTGATATCGCTACTTCAGCTGATAACGTTATTTAGGTAGCTAATATAGATTAAGTTTTATAAAACATGAAATTGCTTGCAATAGTCTTTAAAACATCATGACAAACCAATCTGTAATGTTTTGTCTCCTGTGCCACCCTTTCCCAGCAAAAGATTACTTTTTTTGTGGTGGGGCAAATAAAGGTTGGGGGAAAAAATCCTTATTTTTGAGTCCTGATAAGGCTAGTGTAATCATTCAGTTCCGATTGAGTATATATATATCAGAGTATGCAGTAGTAGTATTACCATCTGATACCATCTCTACCACTATAGTGTATATGGCACTGTCACAGTAGGCAACTTTTTGAAAAGTAATTTTGAGAAAGTTCAGCTAGTGCTTTGTCATGTGAGGTCTTTGTACCCCATTGTTACATTCATGATACACAATAGTACTGAAGAAAATGCTGCCGCTGAAGTCACTAGAATCGAACAGATTGAACTCTTTGGTGCTGTCATGTTAAAAAAAAATTTCCTTCCACATCCTAGACTGAAAATATGCCCTTTTAAAATTCATTTTACTTTACCTTAAAACATATGAAAAGCTATAAATACCTCTTATGTATACAGTGTGTGTAACATCTACATTTAGAATATGAACATATTTGTTCTTGTTTGGGGTTGCGTGTTAACTAACAGCACAGCTGCAGTACAGTTTAGTTATGCCTAGTTTCCAAATCAGTTTTACCGTGACCTTCAAATGTTAAATGAAAAATAATTGAGTGCCTGAAACTGAAGGAAAACCTTTATGTGAAGAATGAAACTGGACACTTTCTGTATGCTGATAAATTTCCAAATGTTTGAATTATTTGTACACTAATTGAAGTTTTGGAAGTGGTTCCGCTCACCATTCATTAAATTGTGAGTGTGTGAGTATGGCATGCTGGCCTGATTGAGAGAAAGTGTGTGTGTGAGAGAGAGGTGGGATGAAAGATCATTAGAGGAGAGAAAATTAAGAGTTAGCTAATCATTCACCCTGATCTGCACTGATAGTGCTTGTTAACTTGACTTAATCTTATGCCAGAGAGAGAAGGAGATGAGGAGAACATATAAAACATCATTTATTACTATTACCACCAATGACTTACATTACCAGTGAAAATTTGGACCCACTCGATTAAATTTATGCTTCTCATGATCATAAAAACGCTTTGATCTAAAAGGCTTATGCTTAAATGCTTGAAATTAGTTTTTTAGAATCAGAATTAGCTTTATTCGCCAGGTGTGCGCAAACACACAAGGAATTTGTTGTGTTTTTTTTTAAGGTGCTCCTGGTACATACATACAGGTGCTGGTCATATAATTAGAATATCATCAAAAAGTTGATATATTTCACTAATTCCATTCAAAAAGTGAAACTTGTATATTATATTCATTCATTACACACAGACTGATATATTTCAAATGTTTATTTCTTTTAATTTTGATGATTATAACTGACAACTAAGGAAAATCCCAAATTCAGTATCTCAGAAAATTAGAACATTACTTAAGACCAATACAAAGAAAGGATTTTTAGAAATCTTGGCCAACTGAAAAGTATGAACATGAAAAGTATGAGCATGTACAGCACTCAATACTTAGTTGGGACTCCTTTTGCCTGAATTACTGCCTCAATTCGGCGTGGCATGGAGGTGATCAGTTTGTGGCACTGCTGAGGTGGTATGGAAGCCCAGGTTTCTTTGACAGTGGCCTTCAGGTCATCTGCATTGTTGGGTCTGGTGTCTCTCATCTTCCTCTTGACAATACCCCATAGATTTTCTATGGGGTTCAGGTCAGGCGAGTTTGCTGGCCAATCAAGCACAGTAACACTATGGTAATTGAACCAGCTTTTGGTACCTTTGGCAGTGTGGGCAGGTGCCAAGTCCTGCTGGAAAATGAAATCAGCATCTTTAAAAAGCTTGTCAACAGAAGGAAGCATGATGTGCTCTAAAACTTCCTGGTAGATGGCTGCGTTGACTGTGGACTTCAGAAAACACAGTGGACCAACACCAGCAGATGACATGGCAGCCCAAATCATCACTGACTGTGGAAACTTCACACTGGACTTCAAGCAACATGGATTCTGTGCCTCTCCACTCTTCCTTCAGACTCTGGGACCTTGATTTCCAAATTAAATGCAAAATTTACTTTCATCTGAAAAGAGGACTTTGGACCACTGAACAACAGTCCAGTTCTTTTTCTCCACAGCCCAGGTAAGACGCTGTCTCTGGTTCAGAAGTGGCTTGGTAGCCCTTTTCCTGAAGACGTCTGAGCGTGGTGACTCTTGATGCACTGACTCCAGCTTCAGTTCTCTCCTTGTGAATCTCTCCCAAGTGTTTGAATCAGCTTTGCTTGACAGTATTCTCAAGCTTGCAGTCATCCCTGTTGCTTGTGCACCTTTTCCTACCCAAATTCTTCCTTCCAGTCAACTTTGCATTTAATATGCTTTGATACAGCACTCTGTAAACAGCCACACCTTTCAGTAATGACCCTCTGTGACTTACCCTCTTTGTGGAGGGCGTCAATGTTCGTCTTCTGGATCATTGCCAAGGCAGCAGTCTTCTCCATTATTGTGGTTTCAAAGAACAAGGGATACCCGGAATTTATACTGTAGGGATGGTCATTTATTGAAACTCAAATGTAAATATTCTAATATTTTGAGATGCTGATTTTTGACTTTCATGAGCTGTAAGCTCTAATTATCAAAATTAAAAGAAATAAACATTTGAAATATACCAGTCTGTGTGTAATGAATGAATATAATATACAAGTTTCACTTTTTGAATGGAATTAGTGAAATAAATCAACTTTTTGATGATATTCTAATTATATGACCAGCACCTGTACATACATACATACACACACATCTGACATGAGAACAGAAAAAACATTTAAATAGTAAGACTTAACAATAGATAATAATAATAATAAGTATGAGTCTGGAACAGTAGATTTATGTACAGATTTGTGCATTATTTACTCTATATACTGTACATACATAATACTTGAGAAAGAGGCAATAATTAAAGATGGAGAATGAATTACAGAATGAATTACAGAACACAGGTAATGATCCATGTGTTAGCTATTTAAGCTGGAGATGGCATGGGGGAAAAAAAATGTTTTTATGCCTAGATATTCTAGTGCACAGAGATCTGTAGTGTCTGCCTGAAGGGAGAAGTGCAAACAGGTTGTGTCCAGGGTGAGAGGGGTCTTTTATGATGTTACCTGCCCGTTTCTTCACTCTGGAGTTGTACAAGTCCTGAAGGCTGGGCAGGTGCACACCAATGATCTTTTCTGCTGTCCTAACAGTCCGCTGAAGTCTTTTTAAATCTGATTTGCTGGCTGACCCAAACCAGACAGATATAGAGGAGCACAGAACTGACTCAATAACAGCTGAGTACAACGGTTTCAGCAGCTCCTGTGGCAGGTTGAACTTTTTTAGCTGACGAAGGAAGTACAACCTCTGCTGGGCCTTTTTCACGATGGAGTCAATGTGATTGTCCCACTTCAGGTCCTGAGAGATGGTGGTGCCCAGGAACCTGAATGACTCCACTGCAGCCACAGTGCTGTTCATGATGGTGAGTGGGGGGAGAGCAGAGGGGTTTCTCCTGAAGTCCACGATCATCTCCACAGTTTTGAGCATGTTTAGCTCCAGGTTGTTGTGACTGCACCAGACAGCCAGCTCCTTAACCTCCTGTCTGTAAGCAGACTCGTCACCGTCCTGGATGAGGCCGATGACTGTAGTGTCATCTGCAAACTTCAGGAGTTTGACAGAGGGGTCTTTAGAGGTGCAGTCATTTGTGTAGAGGGAGAAGAGTAGTGGGGAGAGAACGCAGCCCTGAGGAGCTCCAGTGCTGATGGTGCGGGTGTTGGATGTGAGACAAATATAAATTATGCCCACTCATGAATTTATTTACAGAAAAGGTTTTTTAATACATGGGTTGGACTATAAATGCTCCAGTATACTTAAAGCAAAATCAAAGAATGAACTGGTTTGTCGAACAATAAAAGGTTTGTTTGGAGTTTGTTTTAAGGTGCCCCCATTATGCCATTTTTAAGGTTGCTAATATTGTTTTATGAGTCTCCTAAAACAGGTTTACATGCATCCAGGTCAAAAAACACTTTAGTTTTCTCAAAAAATCAATTTAATTTGACCTAATTTCTAAATGATTCGTAAACGACTCGTGCGAAGCAGTTAAAAGAATAAGTCTTTCTAAACCCCTCCTTTCCGTGAGCCCTCACTACTGTGATTGGTCAGATGGCGCTGTCCAGGGGCGGATCTAGAAAATAATATTTAGGGTGGCGAAGGGGTGGCATGGGGTCTATGAGGGATGGCAACACCAAAGCAAGCATGCATAGATTTTGGGGATTTATTGTCTGACATGCACAGTTATGTTCACAAATATTGCATTACCATTAAGTAATCATCTATACTGTTTAAAATGAAAAATAAATAACAACATTTCAATATCCATCATGGCACCAAGTCAATACACAATATTAAAAACTTCAAGAGGTTATAAATGTTTCTGAGCTTGTATCATTAAAGAAGACATTCTGTTATTACCAGAGGTGGGAATGTCTGTAATCACCCAGAACACTATCAATAGTCTAGCAACACCCCAGCAACTGCATAGCAAAAGCCTAGCAACCATCCAGAATATCCTAGCAACACTTTAGCAAACATCTAGAACATCTACCTGACCAAACTATTTATGTTTCTTAAACAAGACTTTAAGACAAGCCAGCATAAAATTGTCTTTCAAACTTTTCAATCTAGTTAGAATATTACAGGTATTCTTAAATGCTTACAATTTAAATACACAGGTGACTTTCCTGCCCGGTGAACACTCATGAGATCAATAAAACTTAACAAAAAGCTCTTATTAGGATTCAGGAATTATTTTTGCAGCTTAATCATGTCTATTACAGTATACAACATAAATTAAATTACAGATAATAATAATAATTCAGCAATGAACTTTTGGGAACAGATCATTTTCATTTTACTACTGGAAAGTAATCTTGCAGTAGATGAAAAACACTAAAAAAGTTCAAATACCAAAGAATTGTATATGAACTTGGTATGCACCATAATACAGTACAGTACAAAATTAAATTAAAAAAAGTAAATTCAGCATCCTCTGCGCATTTGGTCAAATTTCATTACAGTGTACAGTACTATAGCGGTTTCCTGGTCTCCTGACACAAGACTATATCTCTAGGCAGTCATTTCTCAGTTCTGCAAACATGCAGTACACATAAAAGATGGTTACAGATAAAATTCGACAGTCACACGTTTGAAGGTGTACAACATGTTCTACAGTTTACTGTACATATAGAATAGTGAAATTTCCATCATGTACTGGTACTGTACTGTAATTATACTGAATGTGAAAGTATAAAACGTCTTAGGTTACGTATGTAACCCCAGTTCCTCGAGGGAACGAGACGCTGCGTCCAAGAACGCTAGGGGAACGCCTCCAGCGTGACCACGCTCTGATACAAATGTAATCTGTCCAAAGGATGGGCGAGACGTCACGGGCGGGTGACGTAACGGCCAGGAAGCATAAAAGCACGTGCGGTGGAACCGGCGTCAGCTTCAGGAATGAAGCATCCGCTCGTAGGGATGCCGGAAGTATGGCCGAGCGCGGCGTCTCGTTCCTCGAGGAACTGGGGTTACATACGTAACCTAAGACGTTCCTCTTCACGAACTCGAGCTGCGTCCAAGAACGCTAGGGGAACGAGATCCCCACGCCGCCAGACTGACAAATTCCTGCCTAGTGTGGAGGAGCACAGCTAGGGTGAGAGAAAAAAGGCCACAGGTGGCTAAGGTGAGCGGGGCCTGCGTCCCGAAGGCCAACTTCTGAAGAGTGAGTCTTGATCCCCAAGAGGGGAGAGCAGAGGACTCGAGGCTATGGAATAGCATCCTGATCCACCACATAGCAAACGCTCTCTGGCCGGAGGCCTCAGCCTCTGGAGGAAACATGTACTAGGGGGCGTCTACCCACTGAAAGGCCACCGAGAAAGGCGCGGTAGGCCAGTATAGCCGCCACGTAAACCCTCAGGGTGGAGTGGGTTAACCCTGCGGAGGAACAGGCCCGCACAAACTCCAGAACTGTACCAATCGGGCAGTTGGCTGGGTCGAGCTGGCAACCTCTGCAGCATGAAGTAACACTTCACTTCAGGGTGTACAAGTCCCTTGTGTTGTGGAGAAAACATGTAACTAAGGGGTGCCTACCCACTGAGAGGCCACCGAGAAAGGCGCGGTAGGCCAGTATAGCCGCCACGTAAACCCTCAGGGTGGAGTGGGTTAACCCTCGGAGGAACAGGCCCGCACAAACTCCAGAACTGTACCAATCGGGCAGTTGGCTGGGTCGAGCTGGCAACCTCTGCAGCATGAAGTAACACTTCACTTCAGGGTGTACAAGTCCCTTGTGTTGTGGAGAAAACATGTAACTAAGGGGTGCCTACCCACTGAGAGGCCACCGAGAAGGGCGCGGTAGGCCAGTATAGCCGCCACGTAAACCCTCAGGGTGGAGTGGGTTAACCCTGCGGAGGAACAGGCCCGCATGAACTCCAGAACTGTACCAATCGGGCAGTTGACTGGATCGATCTGGCGGTCTCCTCACCAAGAAGTGAAAAGTCCCACTTCAAGGCGTACAGTTTCCTCGTTGAGGGAGCTCTGGATTGGAGGAAGGTCTCAACAACCTCGGTTGGGAGACCGGAAGCTATGGGCTGTGCCCCCTCAGGGGCCACACCTACAACTTCCAAAGCTCCGGGTGGGGGTGACAGACCCCCGCTTGTGAGAGGAGATCCCTCCTGACGGGAATCTCCCATGGAGAGCCGTCGAGGAGAGAAATCAGGTCCGAGAACCCTGCTCGGCCCGGCCAGAACGGTGCTACCAGAAGTAGACTGACCTCGTCCCAGCGCACTCTCGCCAGAACTCCCGAGCAGAGCAGAGCGATCGGGGAAAAAACGTACAGATGAAGCCTCGGCCACATCTGTACCATGGCAACCAGCCCCAGTGGAGCTGGATGAATTTAGAGAGTACCAGAGGGGACATGCGCTGTGCACTTACCTGAGTAGCGAAGAGGTCCACCTGAGCCTGGCCAAAAACTCTCCAAACACTCTCTCACCCCCTCGGGGTGAAGCAACCATTCCCCGGGCCTCAGCCCCTGCCTCAACGTGATGTCTGCTCCCACACTGAGATGCCCAGGCATGTGAACTGCTCTCAGCGAGAGGAGTTTGTCCTGGGACCACCCAAGGATCTGGTACGCCAGCCTGTACAGGGGGCGTGAACGCAGACCTCCTCGGTAGTTAATGTAAGAGACCACCGCTGTGTTGTCGGTGCTATCGCACCAAGCGATCTCTTAGGTCTGGGAGAAAGTGTTTCGGTGAAACACCGCCAGCATCTCCAGGCAGTTGATGTGCCACATGAGACGGCGAGTACTCCACAGACCGCGGGCAGGGTGAGGGATGCGTCCGTCGCTAGCGTACGCAGCGACACGGAGCTCCCAGCACCGGGCCCTGAGACAAGAACCAAGGATGTCTCCACATGTCTAAGGCACGTAGGTACTGCCGCGTGACCTTGATCATGCGAAGTGGGTTTCCCCTTGGTCTTGAGCCACCACTGTAGGATCTCATGTACAGCAGGCCAAGAGGTATCACGTTGGATGCAGCTGCAATCAGACCCAGTAGTCTCTGAAACTGCTTGACAGTGAGTGACTGGCCTTCTTTCACTCTCCTGACTGCCGTGAGGATCGACTCGATCCGAGCAGGGGACACACGTGCCTGCATCGTGGTCGAATCCCACACCACACCAAGATAAGTGGTTCTCTGTAATGGAGAAAGCACACTCTTCCTGGCGTTCAGTCTTAACCCCAACACTTTCATGTGAGCAAGAACAACATCTCGATGTTGAGCCGCCATCTGCTCTGATTGAGCGAGAATCAACCAATTGTGGATATGCGGATGCCTTGTAGCCACAACGGAGCTAACGCGGCATCCACACACTTTGTTAAAGTGCAGGGTGAGTGCTAGGCTGAAGGGAAGAACCCGATATTGGTGACCTTCGCCCTTGAAAGCAAACCTCAGGAACTCCCTGTGAGTGAGAAGGATGGAGATATGGAAGTATGCGTCTTTTAGATTGATCGTGACAAACCCGTCCTCGGACCTGATCTGAGACACGACCTGTTTGAGCATCTTGAACTTCAGTCTGCTGACTGAGCGGTTCAACTGATGCAGATCTAAAATGGGACGCCAACCCTCCATCCTTCCTGGGAACTATGAAGTACTGGCTGTAAAACCCGGAATCTCTTTCGTGAGGAGGGACCACCTCGATGGCCTCCTTCCTCAAGAGAGTACTCTACTTCTCGTTCCATTACCAGAACCTGCTCGGGGCCCACCAGAGTGGGATTCACCCCATTGAAACGAGGCGGAGGAGAACCAAACTGGATTCTGTAGCCTCTCTCTACAGTATGCAGGTCCCATGGAGACACATTTGGCAGTAGTTTTCACGCTGCCAAATAGTCTACTAAGGGAACCAGTCTCTCAAGACTGGCCTCTGGTATAACCAGGGCGGCTCGGTGCTGGTGTCCGGCACACCGGCAGGAGAAAGCCAAACTAGCTGCTCTAGAGACCCCCGAAGGGGTGGCGAGCATCCCAGCTCCGCTACGTTTCCGGGCGGAAGAAACTGAGATGTGTGCTCGCTGGAGATCGCTGCACCCTGGAACACCGTACGTGGCAGGGTTGGCAGACCTATCTCCTGAGGGCACTGAGGAGAGACGGGCACAGTGTATGCCGCTCTTCCCCAGAGGGGCTGGCCCTCAGAAGTCCTGGGCCATAGGCAGCAGGATGTTTTAGCCAAATACTATCCAGCGAGAGTGACGGTGCGCAGATTCTAACATACTGGGGAGTACGAGAAGTGACGCTCCCTATATGAGGAGCTGGAACACAGTTGGGGCTGCTCCTAGTTAGATGAAATAGATCATTTAATTCCTCAAAATTAAATGAAGAAAAACAACCAGACAAGTAAACACGGTCTGATATGACAAGGATTCATGAAACGAACGAGAATGACATAATGCACGCGTTACAGCAGTGAGCTCTCACTCAAAGGGTGAAGAACCGCACCGCGGGCTTCCAGCCCCGAGCAAGAGCGCTAGATCTGGGGATTGCAGGTGGAGAGAGGGCGAACCCATCTCCAACCCGTCCGCCAGATCTATGTGCGATCCCCACGATCTCATTCGCCGCCGTGCCTCAGCAGTGGTGGACCGGAACCGCAAGATCATATAGCGGGGAGAAGCACGATCAGCCACTTTTTTTCTTTTTTTCGAGCTGACAGCGCGAACTCCGTTCCTATGCAGAGACACTGCTATAATGACAACCTCGTTCATAATAAGCTTGTGCAAGCAATGCTCATGCAAACACTGCGATTTTACAAAGCTCATCGATGCCCTTCACGTCCACCTCCTCAGAGAAAGACAGGCGGAGCTTCACGCCCTCTCTCTGGGGGGAAGAACCCGCGGGGCTTCCGAACCCAGAGAGTGGGCGCTGGATCTGATGGGAAGGAAGAAGATAGGGGATCGCCCGTCTTCATTCCCTCCACCTGATCCAAATGCGATCCCCACTAGCGCAGCCGCTGCTCCGCCTCGGCGAAAGCGGGCCGGTAACGCAAGGAACGCAGGTGAAAACTCCCTCCTCAAAGAGAACCCTCTGAGAGTAAGCATACGCAGCGACAAACGCTCACAAGCGGGCAGTCAGCTCCCTTGAGAGCTGACTTCTGCGTGCTCTGCTCTCAAGCAGACCACACACGGACTGTTAGTGAAAAACACACAGCCTGTAATGCGATCTGCTCTCGCCCAAGTGCTAGTTTTCTGTGCACTTTAGACATTGTGGAGCTTATTTCAAGTGACAAACAACACTAAATAAGACTCACAACACAGATCGACAGACACACACAGTGTAGCGGTTGCTGAATGACAAAAGCTGACGCCGGTTCCACCGCACGTGCTTTTATGCTTCCTGGCCGTTACGTCACCCGCCCGTGACGTCTCGCCCATCCTTTGGACAGATTACATTTGTATCAGAGCGCGGTCACGCTGGAGGTGTTCCCCTAGCGTTCTTGGACGCAGCTCGAGTTCCTGAAGAGGAACCCATGTATATTATTCGTTCAGCTCTCTCCTCTCTCAGTTGTTAGGATGCAGAGATTCTGATTGGTGTCATCAGTTTTGCTGCCTAATCTCATTGTTAAACTTTTTGAGAAATGTGTCTTTGTTTTGAGAACTGAATTAATGGTTTGGGAAAATGGGCCAACTAAAATCACTTATACTGTATTAAATTAACAATAGAGAAAACTGCAATACAAGATTCTTCTTACCTAACTCTGCTATTAGTTTTCGTGATCGACTTGTGTTATTGTTTCGTCCGATATGGCGGAAAGGCCTCTATATCTGATGAAAGTGGAGTGTGCGGTCGGAGAATCGATCACCAAACAATTACGGGATGAATATCAGACATATCCGGTCGGGATTAGATTTATCAGAGGACTTCTGAATAAACCGAGAAGCAGTATCTGATTCACGAACAAATGTACAAACAATTCGTTAGTGAATGGGCTGCGCTTTGTATTTTTGACTCAAAAAGAACCAGTTCATAAGAGTCATTTGATAATGAAGCCGACTACGCTGGGCGCGCTGCGTGCGCGTGCAACCATCGCGCGCTGTCATCGCCGCAGCTGAAAAGTAGCACATGAAACACTGCTTACATTTATATTTTATTCTGTGATAATTCTGGGGTGGCAGGTGGGGTGGCACAGCTTTTTCTTAGGGTGGTAGTTGCCACCCCATGCCACCCTGGTAGATCCCTGGCGCTGTCCTTTGTGATTGGTCTACCGCGTACAGCACATGTAGGAAACGAAACGCCCATTGCCATAACGGAACGACAGCCTTGGAGACTGGTCAATACATAGAAAAGATGGTATCTATTGTAACTTACCAATTCGAGCCGGATTCTGATGATTGAAGTGGCTGATCGACAAGAACAGGAGCAGGACGTTTCTCAGTGGTAAGTGTCAAGTTTGTGGTATTACAAGATAAACAATGTACAAGATAAAACAAATGTACTCTCAAAGCGTAGGATACAGCCTCTTCTCGACATGATGTTAACCACACAGAAATTTTACTGTGTTTGTGGACGGGCAAGTTGTTCGCGAGAACGTGGGCGGACATTATGCAGATGTGTTACTTCCTGACGTACAGCCCTAACAGAATAAGATTCGAATTCCTGACGACTCGTTTAGGCGATTGCGAGCCGACTCTTTTTTTTGATAGACAATAACTTTATTTATCGTGCACTGTCGGCTTCACAACTTTGCAGATAGTTTATGTTCACATACAGCTGCATGGAAGGTAATATTCGTAAAGGCATAATAGGGGCACTTTAAAAGTTCAAAACCACTTATCAAGCAAACATTTCTGGAAAAGCTTCCTCTGATTGGTAAGCACCTTTAAATTACCATTGGCTCCTGGTGATTATGTAGTAAGTAGATTTGCTTTTGTGATGTGGAAATCTTCTGGAAATCGCTTGTGCAAAAATATCCACTTTACTATGATTAACTGCTTTCTTAACTGCTGTTTTCTCATCACTGTCATTTTTGACAGTACTGTTGACGGTAGCCATTACCTTACATAGTAAAAACAATACCATGGAAGTCAATGGCTACCGTCAATTGTTTGATTACTAACATTCTTCAAAATATCTTATTTTGTGCTCAACAGAAGAAAGAAACTCATACAGGTTTGAAATGACACAAGGGTGAGTAAATGAAGATAGAATTTTCTTTTTTGGGTGAACTTTCCCTTGAAACAAAAAATGAAAAAGAAGTCTATTGCCTTAAAAGAGAAGAAGAAAATGGATGCCCAGCACTACATGGAAACATGCTGTTTAAAAAGCAGTACTCCTAATAAATAGTTTTGATTTGTTTTGGTTACTAATGATTCCTTTTTTTGTTGTTTGTAATACAGTAGATTTAACGCAGTTGATCAAACTTTTGACTGTAGTGTAAGTTCAGAACTTAACAAGTCTCTTTATCGAGTCTGAGTTTGTGCTTGGAATCCAGTAATTTAATCACACTAATACCTCACTAAAGTATTAACATTAAACCTTTTTAGACATGAAATTTCACCAAAATGTCACTAATGTAATCGCACCTTCATTCTCTTTGTCACTCTGTGTTAGATCCCCTGAAGGATCTCGGGCAGTTTCAGGTCAGCAGCCTCTTCCAGTCTGTCTGTTTTTAAAGTGCAGTCGCTGCTGCGCTTCTCCCAGTGGACTCGCAGAAGGGGATCGGTTCGTGGAGTGGAATGCTGGTATCTTCTTTTCTCTTAATTTTGTCAAGCCTTGTGTGGTGAGGGTCAGTAAGCTTAGAGACGCCCCTCTCTACAGTTCACAGCCTGAAAAAAAGTGATGCAAGGCTCTAAAAAACACAATAAAGAAAGGGCGAGGCGAGAATAACCGACATGAAAAACACTGTTGTTCCTGATCACACCTCTCATTCGACATGGGCCGATGAGTCAAGAGCTCTCAGGCGTAACGAGACAGACAGCGTGAGATGGATGTATCTCTGTATTGTTGTGGACCTTGACCTTCATGCCAACAGAACACAGGCCTCCCTCACCGAGAAATTGGAAACTGCGACATGATTTTAAAACAACTCCAATGTCAAACAATCGACACACAAAATTTAGTGACATACATCAATGGCTGTCACTTTGTTTTAAAAAGTGACGAAGACAGTTGGGTCAGCTGGGTGCACTGATTTTTTGTAATCTCACAACTGCAGGACAGTAGTTTTTCATTGGATAATAAGAATTTAAAATGGGGGGGAAATATCATTATGAAATTAATGTTTTTCTCTAATACACATTGGCCACAATTAACGGCACCCTTTTATTCAATACTTTTGAAACCTCCATTTGCCAGTTTAACAGCTCTAAATTTTCTCCTATAATGCCTGATGAGGTTAGAGAACACCTGACAAGAGATCAGAGACCATTCCTTCATTCAGAATCACTCCAGACCCTTTAGATTCCCAGCTCCATGTTGGTGCTTCTTCTCTTCAGTTCACCACTCATTTTCTATAGGGTTCAGGTCAGAAAACTGGAATGGCCATAGCAGAAGCTTGGTTTTGTGCTCAGTGACCCATTTTTGTGTTGATTATTGTATGGTTGGAAGATCCAAACATGGCCCATTATAAGATTTCTAACAGAGTAAGTCACTTATTGATTTTTTATCTGTTGGTATTTGATAGAATCCATGATGCCATGTGTCTAAACAAGATGTCCAGGACCTCCAGCAGAAATATTGGCCCACAACATCAAAAATACAGCAGTATATTTCATTGTACACATGGGATACTTTTTATCCCCGTGTTCACCAAACCCATCTTGAGTGTTTGCTGCTAAAAAGCTCATTTTTTAGTTTCATCTGACCATAGAAGCCAGTCCCATTTGAAGTTCCAGTCGTGTCTGATAACTGAATATGCTGGAATTTGTTTTTGGATGAGCTAGGAGAATATTTCTTGAAACCCTCCCAAACAACATGTGGTGATGGAGGTGCTGTTTGACAATTTTTGTTTAAGGTTTTCTGACTCAACTGACTCAACTATTTTCTGCAGTTCTCCAGCTGTGGTCCTTGGAGAGTCTTTTACCCCTCAAACTCTCATTCTCACCGTGCATTAGGACGATATAGACACACGTCCTCTTCCAGGCAGTTTCGTAACATTTTATGTTGATCGGAAATTCTTAATTATTGCCCTGATGGTGGAAATGGGAATTTTCACTGCTCTAGCTCTTTTCTTAACTTTTCTTTTCACTAATTTGTGAGTCTCAATTATCTTTTGCTGCACATCAGAAATATATTATTTGGTTTTTCATTGTGATGGATGATTAAGGGAATTTGGACTTTGTTTTTTCTCTATTTATATTTCTGTGAAACAGGAGGCTGGATAATTTCATGTTCATAATCACCCTGGAGTGCTCAATATTGTGAATATGAATGGGAATATACTTCAGAGATATTTTATTCATAAGAATTTCTAGGGTTGCCAATAATTGTGTCCAACGTGTATTTGAGAAAAACATTTATTTCATAATGATACCCCCATTTTAAATTCTTATTATCCAATGAAAGGTTAGATTTTTGTGAATTTTTTTAAATAAAAGATCAAAAGGATTAACAATGCAGATTAATTTTCAGACTTCTTTGATCATATTTACCAAGGGTACCAATATTTTTGGCCATGAATATTATTAGTATTTTTAAAAAATTATTTAATATTTACAATCTGGGTCTTTTTTTTGTTGAAAAATTATTAGTATTTTTTACTAATTATTAGTATTTAATTAAACCACTGATGTACATCAGTGGATAGTATATCAGAATTTATTTCATGAAATGATTAAGTTGGGCACGATAAAAAGAGGACATGTCCACCAGTCTCCACAATAAATGACAAAGCATGGCAACAAAAAGCAGCCACTTAATATAAATCGATGGCCTCATCAGTCACAGCTTTTTGTGTTTTCTGCTCAATTAAGCTGACAAACAAATAGATGGCTTGTTGGAAGTGTGAAGGGATGTCAGATGTACTGCGTTTGAATAACAGGTTGGTCTTGTTTCAGCATATGTCTGGAAGCGGAAATAGGTCACATTTCTGTAATTGCTTTGTCATTTTGCTGGTCATATTTCCCACTTTGCACCCGTCTCAGAAACTGCACAGTCTCTGTCAGATTGACACACCTCCTGATTATCACAGTCATACGTCCATCACAATATATCCTGAGGGTGACATAAGAGCAACCTGTCATAGAATATGCATGAAAAGATATCAGTCAGGCTTTTAAATATATCTGCACCATCCTTAATAGTGCTCCAGATTGCATGTATTCTTGTTTCACGATAAAAAATGTTTATAGTGCTGTAACTTCCAGCATTTGACTGAAGAATGGTACGTAATGTATGTAAGCTGTTTTATATGAGATTGTGTTCTGCTAAGTTTCACTCACAGGGCTGCAGTTTTGTTCTGATGGCTTGTACATAGTGTCCTCTGTTAGCAGTCATGTTGATTTACCAAGCACTATAGTGCGTGCACTCAGAAAATGCTGCACAGGTTTCATATGCAGCAGTCATAAATTATGGTGCGGATTCGTAAACAGGATGAATGGCTTTATGCTTGAGTGCTGTCTTTTTCCACAATGCATCTGGATGGCCGAGCTCAGGGCCACCGGTATGGAAGCAGAATAATGACAATAGTTTTTGAAACATAAAGCATGCTGAATTCCATAAACCGAAAAAAAGATGCATTGCAATTAACAGTGTTTGCATTTTAATGCCTTGTATTTCCAGGGCTTGCATTTTTAGATCCTGAAATTAAACATATAGTTGTTTATTTAAGTTGTGAATATTTCAATTTAAAATATTTCACACACATTTTCATAATTCAAAATTCAATAATTCAAAATTCACCTTCCAGAATTCACTCCAAAAATATTCAGTTTGTTTAAAAATACGATGTGTAATATTCGACAGGCAAATTTCATCCATTTTATTTCACTTTCCAAATTTGTTGCCACAAATTCAGTGGTTAAAATTAGGCAGAAAATTCGGCAGTGTTGCACATCCAGGAACCGCAGGAATAGCAGTAGAGCACCGATGCATGATCTCCAGCTGATGTCAGCCGCTCACCAGCAGGTGGCGCAAGCGGCTGTTGATGAAAGCCATATGTGGATCAAGTTATTCATTTACAAAAACTGATTTGCAGAAATGGAGCAAGCGTTAAGTAGAAGTTTTGATTATCGGGGCCAGTATGTGGAAACGCTGATTGTGTGAATGTTTAATTCAACATCTTCGCTGTTTTCCGTAGCCTACAGCTTTCTCTACCACAAAGGAGATTATAATGCTCTTTTACCCAACGCTGAAGTACAGAACTAACATTACATCTGAGGAAGACATATACTGCTTTCAGCTGCTTAGTTTCTGTAACGTATCATGGCTTGTGTGACGCTGTGCTGTAATACTGGGGCTCCTCATAAGTCACACTCCAGGATTCCCCAATGTTGTGTAACGCGCCTCAGTGAACTAATACAGTGATATAAGACCTCAGATCTCAGAATACACTTTATTGATGATTATGCGAACTATATACAGGCAAGTAAATGAGGTCAGAAGAACGCAACAAGCTGTATTTTCATTGCTTTCCCTTACCACTTATCTATAGAGTCGACAGTCCTACAAAGATATCAATACCACAATTAGTTTTAACAGTAAACAACCACTTTATATTGACATAAAAAAGGAGTTCAAAACTGCCTAGGTTATTGCTGCAAATGTAAACCTGAGAAAGCGCTATCGCACCCAAGGGGCCGTCTGACAATTCCACCGACTGGGTTAAAATGTCCAATGTATTTAATTAAAATGACTTTTAACATTTAAAATAACACACTGTCAAACTGTAAAGCTTGTATTGCTCATAGTGATTTACTACAGATGCGATTTTGCCAATACCTCCCTTTATACATATGTACAGTACACAATTATTTACATATAAAAGATACATACAAAACTGACTTACTACAGGTTAGATTTTGCCAATATCTCCCTTATGGTATGTACAGTACACAAATATCTTTTTTTTTTTTTTAAACTACAGTAATTCATCAAAAGGGTTTTTCATATTCCACAGGTTGTAGTACGTTGTGAAATATTGCCAATATCTCCCTTACTGTATGTACAATTCACAATTGACCTATCGGTAAGCCCCACCCCCTTAGTTACTGTTGCTCCCTCGGACAAACAAGTTGGAGTTGCTCACTGTCTTACAATGACAGCTACAGTGTGAAAACCTTGTCCCATGATGTTTTTGCACAATTTTGGACACAGAAGGCCACTAAATGGGAATTAAATATTCCATGGAGGGATTTTTAAAATATTTAAAAATAAATACGGTGGGTAACATGCAGGATCAACACTGTTCATGTATCGCAGGGTACAATTAAATTAATGCACATTCAACTAGGGCTGTGTATTGGCAAGAATCTGGTGATACGATACATATCACGATGCAGGGGTTGCGATACAATATGTTGGCGATACACTATAAGCAAGGCGATATATTGTGATATTTCTTATTTTAGGAATAGGATATATTTTTAGGAAAGCTGTCATTAACACACCACCATATGCAAACCTTAGCAAAAAATAAATAAAAATGATTTAACCAGAACACAGTGGGATCTGCATTTGCAATAATCAGTCCCTGTAACATTCAACTTTATTGAAGCACTTTTTGTGCAGTACGAGTAAAGGGGGAAAAGTTAAAGTACTTGCAGGATTCTTTAGTTAAACGTATAATATGTATAAAATGTATTTTATAAAAAGACCATATATATTTTTAGACCCTGCTTTAAAGGTTCACAGTTTAAGTTTACAATTGTAACATAAAATGTCAACATTTTGATCCAAAAAAATAATAATTACATCTGCTTAATATCAATGAAAAATAAAGTGCTTGCAGGATTCCTAAAGAAAACAATTGTAAAACAATAAATTAAATACAGATGTTGAACATTCTGAGACTCGTTCAACTTGAATTTTACAGGTTTTTCAATTTGTATTTATGTTTCGCGTGGAATCGCGAGACCTCGACACGAGCACCGCCCCAACTGCACAAAATGTCCCCAACACGAGAGAAAGCTGCAGCCGCACAGCGACCCTACCGCCCGCCGCGCCCCACGCAAAGGCTCTTCACACGGGATGCAGCAAGCGGCAGAACCGAGGTGGCACCCGCGCCGCGGTTCCAGGGGTGGACGTTACCACAAAAGCCCAAATGACGCCACACTTCAGCTTTGTACACCAAAACGGGAGCTGGAACAATTATTTCATCCTCCATTACTGGCAGCGAACTAAAGCTAACATTGCGTGCCCAAATGCTGGTATTTCCTGTCACTGTTTAAGTTCTGAGATATGAACTCAAAATGAAACAACTGCCATGAATCTTGTATAATTTATTTTATTTTTTTAAAATATCGATATTCCATTTTTGAGAATGGATATTGCCAAACAAAATATCGCGATACTCACATGTATCGATATTTTCTTACACCCCTACATTTAACCAGTTTAATATGGAGAGGCACTGAAATGTAGACCTTCGTTTATGTGTTTTTGACCTACACTGTACAAGACGCGAGAACAGTCCGCTATTTAGGTTTGTACGTTAGCATGGACCCACTAACTTTAACATTAGCTACTTTTAGCCAGAGATACCTTGCTAAAGCACAAGATAACATTAACGTTCTGCTTGAGCAGATGAAAGTTGTAACTTATTGAGTGTATGACAACCAGAAAATGAACGTTTTTGTCTTCATTTGAATTGGGGTGAATACTTAGGGACACTTGGTCACCCTCAGACCATCAATCCAAGATGTTGATGAGCTTGTTTCTTCATTGGAATAGATTTGGGTAAATGTAGAATTACATGACTTGTTCACCAATAGATCCTCTGCAGTGAATGGGTGCCTGCAGAATGAGTCCAAACAGCTGATTAAAACATCACAACAATCCACACCACTCCAGTCCATCATTTAATGTCTTATGAAGTGAAAAGCTTAGTGTCTATAATAAAAAATTTAAAATCTATCATTAAGATATTTTTAACTTTATATACATAATATTGCTTTCTCCAGTGAAAAAGTAGTATTGCCTGAATTAGGAGAGAAATATGTACAGTTCACGCTCCATTTACAAGCGTAAACAGTTCTAAACAAATATGTTGGTGGATTTTGATGTGCGAAGACAACAGGGTATGGACTTTTTCACTGGAGGAAGTGTTATTATGGACTGGTTATTATTAGCCAGAAGCGACGGTTTACAGTTAAAACACCTTAATGACAGATTTGTTTTTTTATAAACATACAACTTTTCACTTGTCAAGACCTTACTTGATGGACTGAAGTCATGGATTACTTGTGGATTATTGTGATGGTTTTATCAGCTGCCTTGACGGTACTCATTCACTACAGAGGATCCACTGATGAGTGTTGTAATCATACAAAACAGAAACAAACTCCTAAACATCATAGATGGCCTGAGGGTGTAAATTTTCAATGGGGCATATGAAGGCAGGTATATGGAAGCAGAATAATGACAATAGTTTTTGAAACATAAAGCATGCTGAATTCCACAAATTCAGTGGTTAAAATTCGGCAGAAAATAGAGTGGGGGAACTATGATGTCACTTTGTAGGCGAAAACCCGGAAGCGAGTTAGCATTTTAGCGCTTCCGGTTCCATCGTCCCAGAGTCGATGGGTTTTTTGAATGGAATTTTGGTTAAATCCCTTAAATAAGGTCCGTAGTTCACACAAGCTCAAGATACTTTCACGTTTTATTCTACGACATAAAACACACCAGTTACACCCCACTCGTGATTTTTTAAAACTGTTATGTTTCTTAAAAAAGACGGTTGCTAACAAGTTGCTAAATGGGACTACGGAGACATTCAACATCATCAAACCAAACAGTTTATCAATTTACAGTATTTTCCAGTTGTAGTATAATTTGTAATACAATTAATTTTAGAATAACTGTAACACAGTTCGTAGATCGGGAAGAAGGAGGCGGGAACCGGCGAACATTTAAACAAAGTTTTAATAAAATAAACAAACATCAAAGTAAAGCGGCAGCCCCTGCCGCACATAAAATACAAAATAAAAGTCCAGGCCTGGTCCTCTCTCGTCTTCCACTGTCGTCACTCCTCCTTTTATCCTTCCGGAGCTCCTCCGTGGGACTCGAGACCGGTGAGTTGCGCAGGTGTCGCTCATTATCATTAACTCCACCGGCCTCGCTCCGTTCCCACGGCTCTCGGCCCCGCCCCACTCGCCACATACCCCCATCGCCCCTCGCAGGCCGGGGGGATACTCCCGAGACTGCGCTCTACTCCGCCCCCCCCCTCCCTGGAGGGAGCCAATCACGGTGGCCGCGGCGTACCTGGGGGTAAGGAAAGAGAAAGAGAGGAAAAGAAAAAAAAATCTCGGTCCGGTTCCCGGACACACTGCCGCTCGGTCCTCAACCAGAGGCTTTCACTCGCGGTGCCATGCGATGGTACTGGACCTCTTTGGTGGACGGCTCTGCTCCTCCGCCTCCTGGCGGACGGCGATGGCTCCTCCGGTCGAGGGCAGCCGGCAGCGAGTCACCCGTTCCCTGCCCCTCCCCAAACATGGCGGATGGCAGCAGGCTCCGGCCTCCTGGTGAACGGCGCCGACTCCTCCGCTCCCTCTTGAACGGCAGCCACCCCTCCTTGACCCCGGAGCACGGCAGCGAGCCTTCTGTCCCACCTGTTCTTCCATTGCTCCAGCACCACCGCCTCGGGCAGCCACTGGCGGTCTTTGCTCCTTCGTGCTGCCCGACCTTGTCAGCACCGCGATCTCCCTCAGGGGGTACATACAACATATTTGCCCACCGGCAACAATAGTTGTCGCACATTCAAATACGATTTTCAAGGAAAAAAAAAAAACACCTGTGGAAAATAAATGCAGAACATGTTCACATAGAACACTATTAACACGACTATATGCATGAAACCATTGCGACTGTGAATTAACCATTAAAATTTACAGGAATAGTTTACCCAAACATCAAAATTTGCTGAAAATTTACACCCTCAATAATCCACAAGTAATCCATATGACTTCAGTCCATCAAGTAAGGTCTTGACAAGTGAAAAGTTGTATGTTTATAAAAAAACAAATCTGTCATTAAGGTGTTTTAACTTTAAACCGTCACTTCTGGCTAATAATAACCAGTCCATAATAACACTTCCTCCAGTGAAAAAGTCCATCCCCTGTTGTCTTCGCACATCAAAATCCACCAACATATTTGTTTAGAACTGTTTACGCTTGTAAATGGAGCGTGAACTGTACATATTTCTCTCCTGATTCAGGCAATACTACTTTTTCACTGGAGAAACCAATATTATGGATATAAAGTTAAAAACATCTTAATGTTAGATTTTTAAATTTTTTATTATAGACACTAAGCTTTTCACTTCATAAGACATTAAATGATGGACTGGAGTGGTGTGGATTGTTGTGATGTTTTAATCAGCTGTTTGGACTCATTCTGCAGGCACCCATTCACTGCAGAGGATCTATTGGTGAACAAGTCATGTAATTCTACATTTACCCAAATCTATTCCAATGAAGAAACAAGCTCATCAACATCTTGGATTGATGGTCTGAGGGTGACCAGATTTTCATTTTTGGATGAACCATTCCTTTAACACCAAATTCCTATTATAACAATAGATTTTGTGTTTGTAACCAAATTTTTCTTTGCAGCATTACAGTTGTTACTCTCTGTGTTTGGCTGAACACTCCCTGACAATCTGGAGAATTTGTTACAGTTTTTTAGATGCTTTTGTTGAGGTTTCTGTGATGTAACCAAGCTGTTGAGGGACAGGAGCCAGACGACAGTATATGTATGTAAATGGAAATCATGAGACCCTCACAAAGACGACTTTGTTAATATGTAAAGCCAATGTGAAAAAGATGTGGCTTGTCAACGAGAGGCAGAGCGAGCGAGAGAGGAAACTGAGAGCTTTTTACTGCGGTGACGTTGGAAGGCATCCCATGTTCTGTTTTGCTTTTCGCCAGCGGGTGAGAAAGAGAGATTGAATTGGTCTGTTATCTGCTGGCAGCCCTGTTATTTATTCCATGGTAATTCTGGCCCTCCCACTCCATTCCCTCTCTCTCTCTTTCTCTCTATCTACCACCCCATCCCAGTCCACCTCTCTCACACACAGCCTTACTCTATCTCTCTTTTCCTGTCCCTTCACTTAGTGCAGTATAAAGATGATAAGGTCACTCAATTAAGACCGAACTTTCCAGCAGTTCTTGAGGCACAGGACCAAAGTGCCTATACTTAATTATTATTTTTTTTTGGCTCCAAGTAAATTTGATGAAAATCATAAAATGCTCTTTGGATTAATTTGAATTATAATTTTTAGGTTTTCTATTTTAAAAATAATATGTGGAGTTTATTACTGATGGCAGTTCTCTGTGTTTTGAACCCACTTATATCATTTAACTAATGTCAGTTAGAAAACGTGTATTGTGTGCATGTTTGTGCACTATGTTCAGAGAGTGTCTGCTCTTTTATCTAAATATTTAAAGGAGTAGTTCATCCAGAAATTAAAATTTGATTTGAAACGCACTAGAGGAAGTGTTATTATAGGCATGTACTCTTATTTTTGGCTAGACGCAACGGTTTAAGTTAAACAGTTTAAGTTAATGTTAAACGGTTTAAGTTAAAGTTAAAACACTTGAATGATGGATTTGTTTTCTTTTTTTAACAAACATGCCGTTTTTCACTTCACAAGATGTTAATTGATGGACTGCAGTCCTGTGGATTGCTTGTGTATTATTGTGATGTTTTAATCAGCTGTTTTAACTCTCATTCTGATGGCACCCATTCACTGCAGAGGACTGATGGTGAACAAGTCATGTAATGCTAAATTTTTCAAAATCTATACCAATGTGTCGAGTAAATTGTCAGCAAATTTTCATTTTTGGTTGAACTATTCCTTTCAAGTACCTCCAGATAGATGACAACTATAAATAGTTGTTGTTGGTAATTATAAATATTGGCTTTGCAGTTTTGTTTGGTGTTACCTATGCAGTTTTGTGTTAAATTGTGGTGTTTAGTGATGGAGATAAATCTTCTTTCTTGTTGAACAAGAGTTGAACCTCTTTTCACGCTGTTATATTTTTCATATTGAACATAATTGTGCATTATATTTCAACTCTATTCTACCAATATCTGAGAAGGAAGCTCAAGAGGAAAGACTTTGAAATCTTGCATCAAAGCATTCATGTTGTTACTTCTGCGTCCTGCGTCCCTAAAATGTATTATAAAAAATTTAAATACGAAAAAAATCTGTTAAGAGATTTGGAATGTATTTACTTAGAATGGTTCACTTTAGCCTCATGCGCATTTTGCCACCATTTAGCTTAAAAAAGTATTCAGATTAAAAAGACATTATTTTATTTTGGAAACTAGCTCGTCTGTAGGAGATTCCAGAGACTGTGTGAAGGCAGTGACCACCCAGATGACAAGGATTTGTGTCTGTTTTTGGGGATTAAATGTGTTCCCTTGAGCAGAGAATAATGTGTAAGACATCCTCTGTTCTCTGTTCTCTTTTTTTTTTTTCCTGAGCTCTGGCCACTTTTCTTTTTCACATAAAAAGCCAGTTGTCCTCTCAACCTTTCACTTCCATGAACTCTGTAAACAGCCTCTTCAAGTCGGTTTGATTTAGTGACTTTTGCTCTTCAAGAAAAACGAACACACTTAGAAATGTTTCTTCTCAAACAAACAAAATGGGACAACAGAACTGTTATGGCAAAAGAAAGAAAATGAAGAATTTCTAATGCAGACCCATAAACCAGCAAAAGAGCTGGAAAAATGAGGTCATTGTTATGTGGCGAGTTTAATTTGTAGCTCATCAACTCAAGCTCCATAAGGACTCTGAATATGCTGCCTTCATAATCGGGTAAGCCATTTTAAATGAAATAATTCTGACAAAGGCAATCAGATAGAAAATTTTATACCAGTAACCTGTGCGCGAGTCATTTTAACTTATTGTAAAAATCTTTAGTAGCTGTAGAGATACATTGACATTTACCTGATGTGTTTCACATCAGATCAAACCTGAGCAGAATTTACTGAAGCTCTGATGTGACTGCAGCGCCTACAGTAAAATAACATTTCATATTTTCAGTGCAGTGTATATAGCCTAATTATTATTTAACATGTTAACTAACAGGTGTTGCACATCTGAAAAATGCAAAGTGAAACAATATCAGGTTGAATCGCCATGCGTTGATATTTCTAACTCAAGAGCAAACACACGGTATGGAATTTAATGAATAACTTGTAGGTAACTTGAATAGATTAGCTTCACAGTGTTTTAGTATCTCTAGTACTTCAGTTTTAGTATTTTTAGTATTTGAAGTGTTCCCATGCAAAAGCCTATAAAAGCCATCTTGGTCAAAAATTAGATAATGATACTGAGTGAATGCTCTCCTCACATAGTATATGTTCATCAAGTATGCGCTAAATCATGTCATGTATGTTTTGTTGAGCTTGGTTATTTTGTATTTGATTTGTTACCTGTAAATAGTATGTTTGTTTGCATAATAAAATTTAAAAAGTATGCGCTAAATCCCAGCCTCAACCCATTCAGAAGTACCAGTACTTACATAGAAACCTATACACAGTAGCCAGAAAGAAATGCTCATTTTAAAGAAAAATGTCAGATGTATCTGAACTCTTCATTTCTCGTTTACTTTTACTGAATTTTATAATGTGAACACAGTGAATTTAAATGACATTGAAATTTTATTTATTCCTGTGATGGAAAAGCAGCTATTACTTCAGTGTCACATGATCATTTAGACATTATTATAATATGCTGATTTGAACGTCAAGACACATTTCTTATTACCATTGTTCAAAACAATACAATGTTGATACAATGTTTTTACAGATTTCTTTGATTAATAGAAACAACATTTTTAATCACAAATAATTTTTTACATTATACAATGAATATTTTTTGCTGTCACTTTACATCAATTTGATGTGTCCTTGTGGAATAAAAGTATTCATTTCTTTAAAGAAAAAATGTTCTCAGCAGACAGTAATTCTTGTGTAACCTTGAGAAGTTTAGTATCTGGGTTGGAAGATGGTTTTTAGGCACGACAAGCAACCTGTCGATGCTGGCATGTGCCTTATTTGGCTGCTTTCACCAGGTTACTGGAGTTTGCTTTTGACGACAGCATCACAAAATGAAAACATTTTCTCTTTTTGTTGAAAATACTTTGCTTTTCTACCCTAACTATGCATGATTGTATATGGATATTTGCTTTTTATTATTTGCATTTAGCATTATTTTTCTGCTGCTGTCCACGACCCAATGAGAACAGATTTGCGATCCATTTTTAGGTCACGACCCTCCAGTGGAGAAGTGCTGTGTTAAAACATTTACTGCCTGCAGGAATAGAAGCTTCTGAGAGAAAGAAAGAGGAAGACCACATTTCTGTTTCCATACTTTGATTAAAAAACACATGTCATTTAAAAATTAACTCTGACTTTGCTTCACTTTTAATGAATTTGTTTGTAAGAAGATGCAACAGAAAGAAATTGAAAAAACAAAGCAAAAGCCAAATATGAAACCAAGACACGAGAGAGTCAATGCCAAATCTCCCAACACAGAGAGTGTCTGATGTTCTGCTGGATTCAGGGCATGGATTATGAAATTATTCAACCCTCCTCCCTTAGCTCAGATGAATAAATGTGAGTTTTAGGAAGCAACCGCTTGCTTGCAGCATAAATTACGTATGGCGGTCTATTTAGCCCGTCAACATTGTCAGACAACACCTCAAAGAAGAAAGCTGGTCTACAGAATTAGACTACTGACGTCATTCAACCGATCATTGTGAATAATCCTTTCAGAGCCATCTTTTTAAACGGCAAATTTCAGATTCGGAGGTATAGAATTAATCTGCCTTCACATACAATCTCTGGAGAAGTGTTTTCAGAATTTGTTTCAGGGGCTTTGAACTCTTTGCATAAGGGATCGTGGGTTTCAGAACAGGAAACTAAACAAAGCCATCACCAGCACATTTCAGAAAAGTGTTATGTGTGTAATAGAAGCATTGAGCCATTCTTATAAATGTCAGATGGCCACCCTTCAGGTCTGTTTTTATGAGGCAGACACAGCGAATATAGCGTGAACTAAAAAGGTCGTTCTGATTTCTGGCTTCAATCCTTCTTCTGTAATTCCTGGGTGGTGTGGTTCGTTTCCCTTGAGCTTTGCTGTATGTTTTTATTTTAGAATTGCCTTGTGTCTCACAAACCACACAGTACAGTCATTCGAAGTTATAATGTCATTTGAGAAAAACACAAAAAGCTCCTTCAGGGTAAGAGCAAGCTACTTTTGAAAAAGTTTCAAAATGACTCTAAAAGAATTTAGAGAATGTTTTCAAAATGTTAAAAAAATGTTCGGGCTTTTTTATTTATTGTACTTTGAGAACAGCTTCTCTCTCTTCTTACGTGTGCCCATAGTTTTGGAGGCTGATTGTAGTTTTATTGACTTCAACATATGTTTTGAAATTTTTATTCACAGCAGCTTCAAATCTCAAATGTCCTTTTGAAAACACTGAGGATTTTTTTTTGTTAATATTTATGTAAGTTACCCTTACCCCAAATACTGAGCTTTATTTTAATTGTAAAAAGCTGTTATGTTTTTTTAGCTCTTATTTATGTTCTACAACTTCAGTGACTTTACAATTTGAATTTAGATAATGATGGCATTAAATGTACTCATTGGAAATAATTATAGTTCATTCTTGACTTAATATTAATATACAATACATCTGAAAGGTTTCAGGTCTGTAAAATGTACTATATATATTTTAAATACATGCACTTTTACAAGTTGTTTGAACTGAAATGTGTGTTGGCAGTGTGTGTACACAACCACCCTATAATGATAAAAATACACCCAGCGTTTTTTTTGTAATCTCGTTAAATCTTTACCCCTTTCTCAAATCGAGCCGTCTGTCCGTGTGACGTCACACAGACGGAGGCCCCTCCCACGATTGTTGATTGACAGCAGTGTTTCAGCACAGACTGCACTGGTGTCTTACCTCAGACCCGCCCTGAGTGAGCTGTCATCAGTTGTTTCACTGCTGGAGCAGATGTAGACAAGAATGACTCCTAAGCAACTGAGGTGTTTTGTTGTTGGATGTAATAATGAACATAGCAGTAGTCATTTACTCCTGTCATCTGAGCGGCTGAAGAGGATTAGGTTTGGAATGCGCCCTCCATCTACCTAAATGCGTCTATGTTCGTGCGAATCATTCGTGATCCAGCTTCACCTCCAGATGAAGTGAGTACAAGGTTTTTTTAAATGAATCTTTGCAAATGGCCTTTCCTAATAATGTGCTAATTAGCAAGTTTCACGATGAATGCGGCTAAAGTAAACAGTCCCTCAGAGAGCGGCTCGGACTAGAGGGGCGGAGTCAGCAGAGCTCATTAACATTTAAAGGAGAATTACACAATACCGCTTGCTCTGACAAGAGCTGTTTTTGACAGGGTGAAAAAGGTGTTTTTTACACTACCAATGAGACATTTTAACCAAACTATTTTACATACTTTTCATTAAGACCCGAAAGAATAATATCAACTTGTGGAAAATGGGCATTATATGACCCCTTTAAAGATTTTTCTTATGCTCACCAAGGGTGCATTTATTTGATCAAAATAAATTAAATTAAAATAATATTGTGAAATATTATTACAATATTAGGACCAATTTTCAATCTTCATTGTTGGTGCTTAAAAAACATTTCTTATTTTCAATGCCGAAAACATTTTGCGCTTTAAAAAAAAAACATATAAACATAATTTTTTTTTTTTCAGAATTATTCATACAGCATTTATTTGAAATAGAAATCTTTTGTAAAAAAAAAATTGGTCACTTGCTGAATAAAAGTGCTAAATCATTTGTAAAATGTTTAAATAGTAATATATGTTTATAATATAATAAAAAATATTTCATATATATCAGTTCCCTTCAATTAACACGTTATTGCAGTAAATCAAAATATAAGACCTGCTTTTTTTTCTGTCCTGGAAATCCTTTATATTTTTACACAGACACTTAACACATTTACTGTCACTTCAGTGATGATTTATAATAGTGATTTCAACACTCATCTACAACTCCTAGTCTACAGCAACATTCGCAGACTGTGAAAACAATTCCTTACTTTATTAACAAGTTCCTGACATTTTAAAAATAGCTTTTGTAAAATCTCATTTATAATCCCTCTCCTGATCAGAGTTTAGTAGCGCCGTCTGACTTCCTGTTATCCTTAGACAAGAATTCCACATTGCTAGCAGAACCACAGGCTACATAAACAGAAACAAATTAATGCAGAGGTGAAATATCAGCTTGGTGAAGACCACAGAAATAAGACAGAGTCAATAACAACACACATACACTTACACCCACACCTTACTGAATTATGACCCTCAAAACAGGCCATTAACACTTGTGGTGCTGCTATAGGAAGCGCGAAGCAACATAATACATGTGTTGTCATGTGAGTGGGCCGTATTATGTCTTTGTACTTCTGACTGTTGCCCCTCTCGCAGGTCCCTGAGTCTCCGTGCAGTGAACATGATGTGCTTGTGCATGCAGAGACCTTACAGGCTGGAGCCGGGTACATTCACGTTGCACTGTATACGTGGGAGTGTGTGGGAGTTCTCTATTTTTCTGTGCTCAGAGCTGCCAGATTTTCATACATACGCATTAAAATGCAGGATTTTCTTTCCTTTTTTTAAGGTAATTTTTCTTTTCTTTGCGAGGCAGATAAAGCTTTGTGTTTTGGCCAGGGACTGCTGAGGTTATACAACATGTGTGAGTGATAGGCAGAGAAAGAACTGTCATATGCCACAAAAAGACTTTAGTTCCATAGACAGATCAGCTTTAGTTGGAGAGAGAGAGAGAGAAAGTGTAGAACTAAGGTGAAAACAGATCTGGATGTGTAGCACGTTTTCAAATATGCTTGCTGTGACTTTTTGGATTTGTAGTTCATATTTGCGGTTTCTAACTTGTTATGGGATCGTCCTGTCAACATTTACTCACCCACAATTAGTTCTAAAACCTGTAGAAGTTTCTTTTTTCTGTTGAGCACAAAAGACATTTTGAATAATGTATGGTGACATTTGAATAATGTATAATTGTGTGGTACTGTGGAAGTCAATGGCTACCAGCAACTGAACCATCATCAATTTGAAGTGGGGCAAATGATAATAAAAATTTGGTAACACTTTATTTTAGGGTCTCTTAACTAGTTGCTTATTAGCATATTACTAGAATATTAGCCATTTATTAGTACTAATTAAGCACATATTCTAAAGCGTTACCAAAAAATTTAATTTTGGGGTGAACTATCCCTGTAGATCTTAAAAATGAATACACTTTTACAAATGTTTTTTTTGAAGTTTAAGGCTAGTTGACCCAAAATGTACATTTCTGTCATTATTTATACAGCTTCGTGTTGTTTCAAATCAACATGTTGAGTCACAATGTTCTGTTCAAGTGTCATAACAAGTATCAGAAAATATGGTCCATAACACTTGCATTTTTAAGTCATTAACTGATAATCTTTCCCTCCAGTGAACTATTAACTGTACAATTGTTTGTACATTTATGAACAAACCATTTTGTCTGATTTTGTGAAAAGAATCTACTGATTCATTGAAAAGATCTGATTCAAAACAATGACTGTTTGTGAATCAGTAATTAATTTTTTCTCATTAACTTTTATGAGCACAATAGAGTGAATCTCAAGATGTTTTGTGAACTTAAATTTCAGGCTTTTGCTCATAGAGAGTGATCATGTGACTATAGTACATATAATATAGGACTTTTTGTTGCTTTTTTTGTCATTTTGGATCATGATAGACCCATTTCCTTTTTTACATTCATTATTTTCTCACTCTAATGTTGCTTATTTCAGTATAATAATATAATTTTCAATTCAAGTGCTCTGTTCGTTTAAGGTTTCCCAGTCAAAGTCGATATTCGAAAGGTTAAACTGTCTGCTCACCATTTTAATGACAAAATGAAACACATACACACAACAATGATGTTTAAAACTCAAACAATCCCTGTTAACAGATAAAAAGCGCAGGTTGTTGTTGTTTTTACACAGAAAAAGGTATAAACAGTCCCGTATAATGAAACTTTATTAGACCCTTGGAGCCTTTCAAGTTAATGGAGGAAATAAATGAGGACAAGTACATTTTAAAGGTACTCTCAGTTTTTTGCCCCGATGGTGTATTTTAGTTAAATTAAATTGTGACAGTTCCAGTAAAAAAATTAATTTGTGAAAGTTAAAATGTCTCTGGGCAAAAGCTATCAGTGCCAATATTGTGTCAGTGAGTGAAATGGCACAATTGCTTCTGGAAAGTTCCAGAGACACAGATCTAGTTCTGGTAAGTTGGTGATTAGAAACTTTTCTCCCGTTGTCTCCAAGAAAAAAAAAAAACTAAAAGGACAGCTAAAGATCTTTATCTGTCCTCATAGAAGAACCAAACACTTAACCTAATGTGCTAAACCATCCATACCTGCATTACGACTGAAATGATTTAAATAATAAGGTTTTGCGTTCATATTGCATCATACTTTTGTCAACTATATTTGTACTGTGGCCTAAAACAATTGTGCCAGTGCTCTGTCCTCAATAAAGTTATACACTGCTATTAATTTCTGTGGCATAGTTTGAAAGCAGTGTCCGAGGGCTGGGGAATTCTTCAAACCATGTCAGCTGTTGTTCGCACTAATGTTATCTCAGTGAGTGGACTGTTCTGCACTCTGTGGGCATGTATATTTTAAAATACTGAAAGCTAAATCCAAGTGAGCTGTGACAATTATCATGAACACTTGTTGGATTTTGCTCGGTAAGTCAGAGAGCTTCATGTGTAATGAATGTTCTTTATCTCCTGTCTGATTTAAAGCTTGTGGATGAACCTTTCAATCTCTGCAGATTTAAATTTCAGTCTGTTTTTAACACAGACTGCTATCATCTGGCTTCAGAAACATCATGTAGCCTACTGTATAAGCAGTATGGACACATTTTAAGGTGCTTTTTGTTATTTTAGAAACTTTTGTTCTATGAAAAGATCAGCAATAACATTTTTCACAACAGAGAATGTTTCAGTATTTTGTTTCTTTGTAAGATTATTATTATTATTATGTTATATATGGATGCATTTTGATTTGCCACTATTTAGGCATAAACCTTAGTTTTTTTGTTATTTTATTATACAAAATTTGCAGTTATATCATCAGTGAAACAAACTGTTTTTTTATTTGATTTATTTTATACAATAAACCTGACATTTATTCATTTTTATTTATATTTTTTTATACAATAGACAGTTTAGCAGAATACAAGACTGAAACAAACGTTCATATTCTATACAAACTCACAATTTTATACAATAGATAATTTGGAAGTATAAGACCATAAAACAAACAGTGTTTGTAAATTACTTTCTCTAACATTTAAGCTGCAACATAATATACATTTAATTTAATTTAATTTTATTTTATTGCCAATTTGGCAGTATACACAGACAGGGTTTGTAAATTACTTTTTTTACCATTTAAACTGAAACGTAACAAATTTTGTAAATATATACAGTGGTGTGAAAAAGTGTTGGCCCCCTTCCTGATTTTTAAATTTTTTGCATGTTTGTCACACTTTAAAGTTTCAGATCAAACTAATTTAAATATTAATCAAAGATAACAAGTAAACACAACATGCAGTTTTTAAATGAAGTTTTTTATTATGAAGGGAAAACAAAATCCAAACCCACATGGCCCTGTGTGAAAAAGTGCTTGCCCCCTCCTATTAAATCATGAACTGTGATTAACCACATTATTTTAGAAAGCTGAGTTAAACTTCACTAGCCAAACCCAGGCCTGATTACTGCCAGACCTGTTGAATCAAGAAATCACTTAAATAGAACCTGTCTGACAAAATGAAGCATGTTTAAAGAGCAACACATCATTCCACGATCTTAAGAAATTCATAAACAGATGAGAAACAATATAGTTTACATGTATCAGTCTGGAAAGGGTTATAAAGCCATTTCTAAGGCTTTGGGACTCCAGCAAACCACGGTCAGAGCCATTATCCACAAATGGAGAAAACTTGGAACAGTGGTGAACCTTCCCAGGAGTGGCCAGACTACCAAAATTACTCCAAGAGCACAAAGACGACTCATCAAGGAGGTCATAAAAGAACCCAGAACAACATCTAAAGAACTGAATGCCTCACTTGCCTCAATTAAGGTCAGTGTTCATGATTCAATAAGAAAGAGACTGGGCAAAAACAGCATCCATGGGAGAGTTCCCAGGCAAAAGCCATTATTGACCAAAAGAACACAAAGGCTCGTCTCACATTTGCCAAAAAATATCTTGATTATACCCAAGACTTTTGGGCAAATATTCTGTGGACTGATGCGACAAAAGTTGAACTTTTTGGAAGGTGTGTGTCCCGTTACATCTGGTGTAAAACCAACACAGCATTTCATAAAAGAACATCATACCAACAGTCAAACATGGTGGTGGTAGTGTGATGGTCTGAGGCTGCTTTGCAGCTTCAGAACCTGGATGACTTGCCATAATTGATGGAACCATGTATTCTGCACTCTATCAGAAAATCCTGAAGGAGAATGTCTGGCCATCTGTTCGTGACCTCAAGCTCAAGTGCACTTGGGTTCTGCAGCAGGACAATGATTCCAAACACAGCAGCAAGTCCACCTCTGAATGTCTCAAGAAAAACAAAATGAAGGTTTTGGAGTGGCCAAATCAAAGTCTGGACTTAAATCCAATTGAAATTCTGTGGCATGACCTTAAACAGTCCATTCATGCTCGAAAACCCTCCAATGTGGCTGAATTAAAACAATTCTACAAAGAAGAGTGGGCCAAAATTCCTCCACAGCGATGTGAAAGACTCATTGCCAGTTATCACAAACGCTTGATTGCAGTTGTTGCTGCAAAGGGTGGCCCAACCAGTTATTAGGTTTAGGGGGCAAGCACTTTTTCACACAGGGCCATGTAGGTTTGGATTTTGTTTTCCCTTCATAATAAAAACTTCATTTAAATACTGCATGTTGTGTTTAGTTGTGTTATCTTTGATTAATATTTAAATTTGTTTGATAATCTGAAACATTAAATTGTGACAAACATGCAAAAAAAAAAAAAAAAAAAATCAGGAAGGGGGCCAACACTTTTTCACACCACTGTATATATATTTTTAATTTAATTTTATAATTTAATTTTATTTTATTTTATTCAATAGCCAGTTTGGCTGTATTCGATAGTGAAACAGGGTTTGTAAATTACTTTGACTGCCATTTAAGCTGAAACGTAACATAAATTTTTAAATTATTTTATTATTTAATTTAATTGCCAATTTGGCAGAATACAATAATGAAACACACAGGGTTTGTAAATTACTTTCTCTACCATTTAAGCTGAAACATAACATAAATTTGATTTGATTTGATTTTTTGCCAATTTGGCTGTATACAATAGTGAAACAGACAGGGTTTGCAAATTATTTTCTCTCTGCCATTTTAGCTGAAACATAACATAAATTTTGTTATTTTTAATTTAATTTAATTTTTATTTAATAGCAAATTTGGCAGTATACAATAGTGAAACAGACAGGCTTTGTAAATGCTTTCCTCTGCCATTTTGCATAGCTAGCGGCAGTATTGGACACACCAGCAGCATGGAGCACAAGACAACACCAGATGACCTTTGGGCCGGCAGCACTTGGTGCCGAATCAAGAAGATTGTGGGTGGTGGCCCACTTCTCTGAGACACCCTCCCCTTACGCACCATCAACGGCCCTGATTACAGTTTCAGGAGAATTTAATTGAGAGGCAGACTCTTCATTTTCACTTTAATTGTCTTTTGTTCTCCCGTTCCAAATATCCGTACTTCATATTACTCTTAAGTGCTCCACAGGGACCGTTTGAGTCACTGACATCGCCCTCCCCTTCCCCGAACACAACGTCTTCAGTACAAGCAGTCAGGATGCTAGTTCTGACTGTCTGCCTGCAATTAAAGCGGCTATGGAGGATAGCGATGCTAAATTAGCCTGTGTTTATAGCTGTTGGTGTAGGCTGAAATGTTGTGCAACACAACACTGAGGGACTCATTAAGTAATGATGTAATATATTGCAGTCTCTCTCTCTCTCCCTCTCTATACATCTCGCTCTCTCGCTTGCCTGCTCGCTCTCTCTTTGTCATCATGAATGCATTTATGTCTCACGTAATGGCGGAGTTATTTCGAATGTGAAAAGGTGGGAGAGTTCTGTCTCTCTTAATTTCCTCGCGCCGCGTACGCTGTAAGGAGACACTGCTGAGCTCTATTAAGATCTGAATGAACGTAAACAGGAGGCAGATGCTTAAAAGAGTCGACACCATTACCCTCATCACACTGTGTATCTGCCTCATTGACTTTTAGAGGTCCTCTTTTGTAACCGTATTATCCTTAATACCAGCCAGGCTGTCAGCGAGATGTGAAGAATGGGGCGGGTGAAAAAAAATTAGCCCTGGTTTATAGCTTACATGTTTGTGATGTCATTATTGCGGGCTGTCGGTGGGACAGATAAACGTAAATGGTAGTTATTACATTACTGAGTGAACATCACCGGAGAGGAGATTATAACCCTCAGTCAATAGTCAAACGCCCCTCTCTCCTCCCACGCTAAAGTAATAACTCATAATACAATGCACTGTCTCTCTCACTTGCACTGGTAAGGATGATTAGTGCTTTGTGAATGCTGTTAATGAGCATATTTAGATTTGAATATATATCTGCAAGAAACATGTTTACTGCTCACGATGAGGCCCTTGTGCCTGTGAAGCAGCCCAACCGCAACAGACAGACGAGTTCAACCCTAATGAGGATTAATTGGCTGAAACATCTTCGTATTCATTTGGAATGAATTCATAGTAGTCAGGAAATCCAAAACAAAGAACTATAATGGTGATGAAAGTAATAAATACAATAAATATAGCCGTTTGACAATGAGCTTAAAAGGAATAAATGAAAATTTGCTGAACGTTTACTCACCCATCAGAACTGATTTGGAGAAATTGGATTACATCACTTGCTCACCAATGGATCCTCTGAAGTGAATGGGTGCCGTCAGAATGAGAGTCTGATTAAAGCTGATTAAAAGAGTCAATCAATTGAATTTACAAGCGAAACTGTCCAAAAGAGTTCTAAACTAATATGTCGGTGGATTTTGATATGAGAGGACAGCAAAGGATGGACTTTCTTTGGAGGAAGCGTAATTATGGATGCATATTTTGTCCGGAAGCGTCGTTTAAAGTTAAAACAGCTTGATGGATTTGTTCCTTACAAACACGCAGGTTTTCACTGCAGGTGTTAACTTGTGGATTATTGTGATGTTTTAATCAGCTATTTGAACTTTCATTCTGACGGCACCCATTCAAATTTCTCCATATCTTTTATGATGCAAAAGAAACTTGACTACATCTTAGATGGCCTGAGTAGATTTCTAGCCAAAAAGATTATTCCTTTAAAAATCCAGTCAGAGACTGTTAAGTATTTTGTTTTAAATTCAAATGCATGATGTGATGACAACGCTGTGCTTTGGCATGATTTATGGCTGGTGATTGCAGGGGACGCCTGGTGAGTGAAATGTAAAAAATGAAATGATGTGTAACAAGATGTGGCCAGGGCGACAGAGGCTCCCTCCTATGCTTAATAATGTCCATTTAATGAGAAGTCGGCCTTCATAAAAATGGCAGCACTTCTCACACAGGGAGTTTATTAATGGATTCATTATGGTGTCGGTATCAGCGTGCTGTTGGTGAAAATAACATTTTTCTAGATTTTCTGCTCAAAAGACAGGACCAACCGTGACACTGTGTCAAATAAACTGGCATTTTATGAGGACGTAGTTAATTCTCAGTGCAATTATTTGATTTCATCCTCAAAAATAAACCCATATTAAATCTCTTAGCCAGGAACACTCAACAGGTTTGAACCATTTGAATATATCTAAACCAGTACATTTAAGCCTTTTTGTTGTGACATGGATAGAGTGAGTGCTTATAAGTATACATTTTGAAGTGTTTCTCCACATGGATGTTAATAAATGACCTTGTTTTTAATCCACGATTATCAGTGTGACACGTCTATAATTGCATATTTCCATTTACCTGTGAGAGGATCTAAACATGAGTAAGTGCCTCATCATGAACATTAAACACCCCCTCATATTCACTTCAGTCCAAAAACGTTTAAAACCTATTTTTTCCAACTCGTTCCGAGTGATCTGCAGTGAGACATTTTGGCATTTTCTGTGAATATGTTCTACTTTTGTGGTCTCTTCTGAAAGGAAACTATCATTCAAAGGTTTTGGGGCCAGTAAGTTTTATATTTAAGAATTTCAGCAAGGATGCATTAAATTGATCAAAACTCATTTATAATTTTACACAAGATTTTTTATTTCAAATAACTGATGTTCTTGTGAACTTTCTGTTTATCAAAGAATCCTGAAATGTATCACAGTTTTCACAAAAATATTTAGTAGCAGTTTTCATTGATAATAATAATAAATGTTTCTTGAGCAGCACATCGGCATATTAGAATGATTTTTACAGGATCACGAGACACTGAAGACAGGAGTAATGATGCTGAAAATTCAGCTTTGCATCACAGGAATAAATGACTTTAAAGATATTAAAATAGAACAATACTTTTAAATTGTAATAACATTTCACAATATTACAGTCTTTACTGTATTTTTCATCAAATAAATGCAGCCTCTATGAGCATTAGAGTCTTCTTCCAAAAACAATTTAAAACAAAATCTTACCAACCTCAAACATTTGAAGAGTAGTGTTTGTGAGAATACTTTCTGAAGAGAAATCTATAGAGGAGAACTGTAAGACAATCATGTCAATTTCTTGTTGTCCAGGACAAACAATTTTTCTTTTCTATAGGAATATGTCATACCTGCTGCACAGATTGTACCAACTAACTTGGGTTTTTATTCACAGTTGCATTTACATTTGAAGCTAATACAGAATCAGACGTTTCCAGACATGTTCATGTGCAGTCATTTGTTCACTCAGTCAGGTGGCCTAATAAAAGCGTTCAGTTGGACTACAGGTAGCGTCTTACCCTGGTGTGTAGAACAAACCTGCTGCTCACACACTGCTGTGTTTGCTTGGCCTGCAGGGACAGTGACAGAGTTCTGTCTAACACTTCCCAGCATGATCTGCGCCCAAGGCCTAACCCTGCCCCAAATTGAGCATTCATAACAGAGCTTTATTTCTTTCTTTCTTTCTATGAACATGTTTATGTTTATGTCCAGTTGTTTAACACAATCAGAAAAACTACCAGTGTTGGTACAATAAGGTTCAATCCAGTAACATTATTTAATTCATTAGGCATCATTAACTGTATTTCATAATAAGTTTTATAATAAAGGTTTGGGATCAGTAATTTTTTTTCCTCAAAGGATCCTGAAAAAAAAAATTTACCTGCAAAATATGTGACCCTGGACCACAAAACCAGTCATAAGTAGCACGGGTATATTTGTAGCAATAGCCAAAAATACATTGTATGGGTCAAAATTATTGATTTTTCTTTTATGCCAAAAAGCATCAGGATATTAAGTAAAGCTCATGTTCCATGAAGATTTTTTGTAAATTTCCTACCATAAATATATCAAAACTTAATTTTTGATTAGTAATATGCATTAAGAACTTAATTTGGATAACTTTAAAGACGATTTTCTCAGTATTTTGAGAAATACCCTCAGATTCCAGATTTTCAAATAGTTGTATCTGGACCAAATATCGTCCGATCCTAACAAACCATACATCAACGGAAAGCTTATTTAAATCTCATTTTCAAAAAAAACTGACCTTATGACTGTCACGTTCGTCGTAGGAGCCAGGGAAACGAGGAGATGTGGAACTTCGGAACGAAGGACTTTATCATTGCACTGACATTGCACTGACATTGCACTGACATTGCACTGACATTGCACTGACATTGCACTGACATTGCACTGACATTGCACTGACATTGCACTGACATTGCACTGACATTGCACTGACATTGCACTGACATTGCACTGACATTGCACTGACATTGCACTGACATTGCACTGACATTGCTGACATTGCACTGACATTGCACTGACATTGCACTGACATTGCTGACATTGCACTGACATTGCACTGACATTGCACTGACATTGCACTGACATTGCACTGACATTGCACTGACATTGCACTGACATTGCACTGACATTGCACTGACATTGCACAACTAGAATGACAATATACAAGACCAAACAATGAGGCAAGGAAACACCGGGCTTAAGAACGATGGGGAGACTAGATAATTAACAACACAGGGCTGGGGACTAATTAACTAATGAACACGACAAACAAGGACAGGAACAGGAACTCCAAATAAGGGCACGATAGGAGGGGAAACACAAGACGTAGAGACACAGTCTGACAATGACTGGTTTTGTGGTCCAGGGTCACATATATTTTTACAAAATAATAATAGCAATAATAATAAATGTTTGTTGAGCACCAAATCAAGATATTAGAATGAAGACTGAAGTAATGGCTGCTGAAAATTCAGCTTTAACATCACAGAATTAAATTACATTTTAATAAAAAATATTATTATAAATAAATATATTCACATAGAATTTTTTTTATTTTAAACTGTGATAATATTTCACAATATTACTGTTTTTACTGTAATTTTGATCAAATAAATGCAAGTTATATTACACAATATATTATATTTTACTGTAAAAATTAAGTAGAAAGTTCTAAAGTAATAATATTTCACAGTATTATCATTTTTATTGTATTCTGCGATCAAATAAATGCAGCCTTTGTGAGCATAAGAGACTTATAAAAGTCTAAAAGTCTTTTCTAAGAGAGTTCATTCCAAACTTTTGAATGGTAATTGATGTTCATTCTTAATAGGTTGAATTAATGTTAATTTTGTGCAATAATGATTGTTAAAAATATCAACATGTAGAAATTAACCTTGTTTAATAAATGATAATAAAATAAAGTGTTGTTCATTTTAGTTCTTCAAATTCACCCTTATTATTTACTTGCATATTTAATGAAGTAGCTATTTTATCTCAAGAAGAGCAGCAACTGCCCTCGATACACAAAGAAACACACGGTCATACCGACCAGCTTCACGCTGAATGTCTGATTTTGTTAAAATAGCTACTTTCAGTTGACCGTCTCTGTATTTAAGCACTAGTAGATCTGAAGAACATAATAAGGACAGAAGAATCCTTCACAGCATAAATATTTTAGATTCCCTCTGTGGACTGAAAATCTCCTCTGAATGTAAATTTTCCAAAACCCACTGGGGTTTGGCATTCAATAACAGACTTTCAGCTAAAAGGAAGTGACGGACAAGTGAGATTATGTTCTGATCAATGGGGATTATAATAGTCATTACACAGTTTGCAGAATGCAGTAGTCAATCTTCCCATGCCTGCTGTTTGCCTCCTTTGGGCGCATTGTGCCGAGTGTTTTCTTCAGCTCGGAAGGGTCAGAGGGTGGGAAGATGAAGGAGGGTCTCCATTAAAACACCCCCAGCCCAGCCCACACGCTCTCTGATCCCTATCAAATAATTTATCACCTCACTATGATGGATGGAAGGAAAAGTACCGCCCAAATCAATAAACAGGGGGCGCCGATAAGCACAAGGAGTGACTGTTGCTTACAAATATGACAGGTGATGGCATGGAAATCTAAACGAATGTGTGTTTTTAAATGAGATTAAAGTCCCATCCCGTGAAAAGCATGACACGCTTATTTAGCTTCCTCTGTAAATAAAGGTGCTGTCGGTAATAGTGTCTTGGCAGTTAGTGGTCCCAAAAGACATATTTTTGTTGGGTCAGAGACTGATATCATAAGTATCCGCAGGGATTTTTCAGTACTGTAGCTGCCTAAGTTGACAAGCAGGAAAGGCCTTATATAGAAAAACCAAAATGTTATTTTAACATCAGACTGTGTAATTTGATGGTGTGAGTTATTATTTTTCACATGATGGAAAAAGCAACTCTCACAGCCCACCCTCATTGTGCCTTCGGCCCCCCTTGAGAACAGAATGCCTTATTTCCTGTCTCTAGGGACAGTTTATTCTTCTGTTTACGGAAGGTGATTGTGCCCATGTTGATTTCCTGTAAGCATGACTGAAGGAGAAATTTAAATAGTTTAAATGGATATTTAATCATCTGGATACTCTCTCGTTTTCTTATTTTAATATATGTATATATATCTTATATAAATCAAATTTGCCATGGTGAGAAGTTTAACGGCCACAAAACCGACACACTGTGCCCCATTTTAATTATTGTGTGCAGAGAGAATCTTGTCAGAATGTGTCAAATCTCGCCACGGCTCCTCAGGTACACAAATACAAGTGGCAGACACGACAAGATGCAGGTCTTTGACTCGATAATCATGAGAAGACAGAGAAAGAGGCGAATGATGAGAGAAACAGAGTCCCCTGTGGCTGGAAATGGAAATGAGTTCATGAATCTTAAAAATGACTTGATGTAGAGGAAGCAAGAAAGTCTTGAAATAACTCATGCAGATATTGTATGCTCTGTTGTATGAAAAACATGACCGTTAAGGGCACTTCCACCTCCACCTACTGAACATCACCTGAGTGTGGCTGTGTTCCAAGCTCTGTAGCAACCGACTACATAAACAGCTGCTTTTAAGAAGAATCTTATCGGTAACACTTTATTTTAGGGTCTCTTAACTAGTTGCTTATTACTAGAATATTAGCCATTTATTAGTAGTAATTAAGCACATATTAATGCCTTATTCTACATCCCTAATCCTACCCAATACCTAAACTTAACAACTACCTTACTAACTATTAATAAGCAGCAAATTAGGAATTTATTGAGGGAAAAGTCGTAGTTAATAGTGAATAAGTGTTCCCTATTCTAAAGTGTTACCCATGGTTTTACTACAAATAAAACCAAAAAAACATGGTAACCACAAATTAACCATGGTTTTGTAACACTAACCATAGTTTAACCATGGTATTTGTAATAAAACTGTGGTTATGAGAAAGAGAGTGAGTGAGTAAGTGTTTTTTATTGTTTTTATTTAAAAAAAAAAATTTTTTTTTTTTTTTTTTTTTTAATTATACTTATTAGAGTTTCATGAACTGACAAAACCCAGTTTTGGAAAGTCTGATGTTATGTCATGTTTAATGCACTTCATGTTTAATGCACTTTAGAATGGAATATATTATTACAGTATATGTTATATATTATTAATAATATATACGTGCATTTATTTTATATTTATTTATATCTATATATTATATATAATAAAATAAAAATTTGTATGTATAGATGTGTATTTCATTTCACTGAATTCCAAAAAGTATTAATAAAAAATAAAATAAAATATAAAATAATTTTTAAAAGTTCAGTGTGATTATAATGAAATATGTCATAGAATATTTATTTTTGTTTGCTATGTAATTGTTTGCTTAGATAACATTTTGTGGACAAAATCACAATTCTAGATTTTTCCAAATTGGAATGTTATGCATTTCACAGAAAGACCCCTAACACTTAATCTCCATGTTATGCTGTCAGCTCTTCACGGCCATAGTCAACCATTTACTAATATAAATTACAAACATTATAGAGATTTAGCTGTGTGTTACTACCCAATTTAAGATTCATCTGAGAGACAAGCAAAGCAAATATCCATCTGAATTAAACAAGTGTAATTGGATGAACTAAGTGCAGGCTTGTTTTCAATGGTACATTGAATCTAGTTGAAATGTAAAGTGTAGTACATTTACTTGTGATTTCACCTGAATAAATATCTCATAGTAAGAGGATTGGAGCAGTGGTGGACATCAGTGTTGTGACCCATGGTGTGCTGCACAATGTTGTGAACTGTTTGAAGATGAAGCTTTAAAATAGTATTTTACTGACGTCAATTAGAGGAAAGGTTTTTTACTGTCTCAGAAAAGGGCTCTGGTATATTCCATTGATGAGCTGAAGCAGTGTGTGTGTGTGCATGTTTGTGTGTGTTGAGCTGAGGTAGTCTCTTCCAGGTCATGCACTCTTCAGCTAATTGGACATTAAATCAAAACTCTCTGTTGCAGCCTGTCTGTGTGGTCTTTAGTGAATCACCCTGGGCTATTGTGTGCAACCAGCTATAGACATCCATCACTAAACATGAACTTTGTGTTTCACTCACTTAGTAAAAACTCTACTTAGGCCATTTAAAAAAAATAAACACGTTTGATTTGTTTTATGTAATGTTTGTCAAAGTGGACCAATTTCAAAATAATGTAGTGCAGCTTTTGATAATTTGATTGATTCACTGTTGGGTTGCTTTGATATAATTGCTTAATATTACTTTTTTTCCATTGGCAGAGCTGTTATTGCATTAGTGTTAAATAAGTCTTTTCTATAAAGAAAAGTTTTGATGAAAGAAATAAAAAAAATGCAGAATTTACATTAAAGGAGCTGTGTTTGAAAATTATAGAAAAAAAGAATAAAAAAAAGGAAAATGTGACTTTTTATCTCACAAGTAAGACTTTTCTAACAATTCTAAGTATATATATATATATATATATATATCACAATTCAGTTTTTTTTTCTCACAATTTCTTTCTCACAACACTGAAAACTGAGAAAAAAAAGATAGAAATGCAGAATTACAAGATATAAACACAGAGTTGTGCTACTGTAAACTCAGAAGTCAGAAGTGAGATAAAAAGTTGCAATTACCTTTTTATTTTTTTAAATATTTATTCTGTTGTGGAAACAAAGACACAATTGTGAAATGTAAACTCAGAATTCTGAGAAAAAAGATATAAACTCAGAGTAGTGAGGGAAAAAATATAAATTGTGTAATGAAAAGTCACAATTAAGTTTTTATTATTATTTTTTTATTTTATTTATTTTTTATTCCGTGGCAGGCTTCCATAGAAAGTGAAAAAGAATGGCGATAATTAAATTCAAACATAATTAACTTTTCCCCTAAAAATACTGTACAAAAAGTGGTGCAAATGTTGAGTGAATTTGCTCCTTAATAAATGAATCTCCAGGAAGACAGCTTTATTGAGGGCTCTTTTAGCAATAAAGTGAAGTAAGTGCGAGTCTGATTAAACTCTTCAGTTAGTGGTGCCACAAATGGCAAAACTCAATTTCTCAAAAGGGTCAATCAAGCCGAATACTGCTTGCAATAACATTGACAGGCTCCATTGATCCATATGAGGAGAGCATTAGAAGCGCATTACAGGAATGTTGTTAGTGGAGCATTGTGTTGCGGGAAGGCAATGTTATTGATACGGTCCTGTGGTGAGAAAGTGCAGTGGATGAGGAACTGGAGATTACAGTATAGATTTACACAGGAGCTGCATGTCTACAATTAACACTCCTTCTTAATGAGGCCAATCAGTGCAGCAAAGCTCACTGCACTGCAGAACTTCCAGAGAGGCTTGGAAATTGCCATTCATGCTAGTCTTTTGCTTTTATGCTCTTGGTCTCAGTACAATTTAAGAAGCATAAAAACCTGGTTTCATTCTTGGTCTTTGATCTCAGATGAGACTGAAGTTTCATGATAATGTTGCACTGCTTCAAACCAGCGCAAATGTCTTTAGAGTGATGAATTTTTTTTTTATTTAGTCCATATTTCTACCTTATTTTTTATGTTTGTGTTTTACTTTTCATTAGTTTCTAGTTTCAGCTTTTTATTTAACTTTTAATTCTTAGTATTTTTAAAGGCTAAACTAAAATAAAGTGTGCTAACTGGTATCATTAAAACAAATTCTAGTCTTACTGCTATCTAGTAGCATTTTCATATTGAAAAGATTTAAAAATGTATATATACCATGTATAAGACATTAAAACTAAAATGATTTTTAGCTAGTTTTAGTCATGAATATTTATTTTAGTTTAGTTTCAGTTTTTCAAGTTGAATTAATTTTTAATTGTATGTCTGAAAATATCTAAATCTGTTGGTTTTACTTGTGAAAAAAAAAAACAGCAAAAATGGAAATGTAACATTAGAAAAGAACAGAAGGGCATTTAAATATGAAGAGTGAAATAAATACAAAGTTTTCACAGTCATATCAGTATGATTGGGCTCTTTCGAGTTGGATGTTTGGCTTGCTGAAATCTGGATTTCCGTATCTACATCCGGTGTTTGTATCCAGTGCTATCACACACATTACTCAGAGCTTCTGTCTGGATATCACACATAACCCACACATTTCAAACGAGAGATGCAAAACACACTAGCTTTTTTTGTTTTTCTCAATCACTTTTTAATGATTTCTTCTCAATAACCTCAGAAAGATCTTTACTCTCGCTTTCACTGAAATTTGTAATCTCTCTCATCTCACTTTTTCACTCTTTTAGAAGAAACAACATATATCAAGGTAATGTACAGGCGCTGGTCATATAATTAGAATATCATCAAAAAGTTGATTTATTTCACTAATTCCATTCAAAAAGTGAAACTTGTATATTATATTCATTCATTACACACAGACTGATATATTTCATATGTTTATTTCTTTTAATTTTGATGATTATAACTGACAACTAAGGAAAATCCCAAATTCAGTATCTCAGAAAATTAGAATATTACTTAAGACCAATACAAAGAAAGGATTTTTAGAAAGTAGTGACGTGATTACGACGTAGTGAGCGGAGGGAATCCCAAACAACAATGGAGGACAAAATAATCATCACTGTTTGTGGACACGAAGAGCTGTATGATAGCCTATATATATACATACATACACACATATTGAGACTACAAGCTAGCTAAAGCCGGTAAATTGAGCTTATTCGCCGTATTTTATCCATGTCAGCCATTTCGCAACGAGACTGGAGCCGTTCGCCTGGCAGAAGCCCCTCCCATGACGCGAATTCGCGTCTGTTGTGAAGTGAATGTCACGCGCGAATAAAGCGAGTAAACTCAAAATGTTCAAGCGTCCAACTACTCGCGAATAGCGCGATTTATTTAGAATGTATCTTTCAGAGCATGATCTCTAATACATGGTGTTGAATCTAATGAGGTCTTTTTGCGGAAAGATATACATTAGCATTCCCATTCATCTACTTCATCACTCAACATCTCCTAATAAAACAATATGTTGCTTTTTATTTCATTCTGAATACCCTACGACTTTTAAAAGGCCATCAAAGGAGGAAGAGGCTTTCTGTTCTACATTAACACTCCTGATGAGTCCTGATGAGACCTGTAATGTAATTATGAAACATGTTTATCATTGATTATATTGCTGTTAAGCAAAATGTCATACATGGAGTCAATCAAAATGCTAATAATACATAAGTGGCTGCTTGCTTCTCTCCTGCAGTTCCTCTGGCATCCCTGCACCATCCCAACTCCATGTTTATTTCTATTAATTAATTACATCTGCTGCTTCATCCTTGAGCTTCTTAAATATGATAAGCAAGCAACCATTTATCAGACTAAAAATGCATGCTCAAAAATTAGCTCAGTTACACATTACATTAAATATCAGTTCAGCTACATATTCAGTTATCGCATATTTTTGCATTTAAAATGAAGCATTCATGTGACCCATTTGAATTAAATGTGAACGCTTGTAGAAGAAAAGATATTGAATTAGTATTTGATGTAGTTATCACTAAATTTTTAAAAGAATATATATAGGTCAGTATATATAATATATATTTAGCAAATAAATTAATACTTTTTTCTCAGAAAGAATAAATTACATTAATAAATGTAAAGGTGAAAACATTTACTGTATAAAAGATTCCTATTTCAAATAATGCTGTTCTCTAAACCTAATCAAAAATGATCATGGTTTCCATAAAAATATTAAGAAGCACAACTGTTTTTAACATCAGAAATGTTAAATCAGAATATTAAAATGATTTCTGAAGCATCATGTGACACTGAAAACTGGAGTAATGGCTCCTGAAAATTGCATTTTAAAATATATTAACATACCTTGTAAAACAATATTTTCAAAATTGTAAATTGTAAACAAAGAATATTGGAGTTAATGTCATGTTTAATTCAATGTGTTACTTGGGGTTACTTTTTAATTATTTAAGAATTTTACTAGCAATTTCTGAGTGAAATTAATTTTAATTGTTTTCGCAGTGTTACAGTTATTTTTTTTAAATACAGTAGTTACATTTTTTCAATATTACTGTATTACTGTAATTTTTCCAAAATATATTTATTGACCTTTCTTATTTACAATTAAACGGTTTAGTTGTTTTGAATTACTGAATTATTTTGACAGAATGTGTCCAGCGTGGCTGACTCTTCACTCAATCCTCTCTGTGCACTGATTGTGTAAACATAAAGCTGTCAATTCAAGCCTGAAATACATCGATGGAATGAAAATTTGTTAATCAAATATTTACGTATGGGTCAGGGGGCATGTTTAAATGCAATGATCATTTTTAAAACAATTAATCACACTAAACTGACACAATAAATTGACAGCCCTGCTAGAAACGGCAATGCTATGGCAGCATTAAGATGCCTCCAAAGTCTCTTCTGTGAGCAGGTGATCTGGCTGAGGATAAAATGTGAGCTGAAGGAGATGTACAGCCATCTGATATAGTCTCCGAGTGAGGATTCTGGGCCCTGGGCCACTGTGGTGTGTGAATCTATGGTCTGCGCTCACAATTTTTGATAGCCTTGGGTAGAGACAGAGTGATGGGTCTCACACACCGCCGCTGTAAAACACCACAGCACTTCAGTTTATAATGTTTTTGCTCTTTCTGTTATATGCTTTGTCTATTTTTTAGAACACACCCCTCCCCCAAAAATACTCTCCTTTCTTCTACTTATCCCCATCTCGCTCTGACACGCGTGTGATTAATGTTTTTCATTTGATGTCCTCCTCTTGCCTCCACCAAGAAGCAACAAATAAAACTCCCAGCCAGAGCGTGCAAATGATCTCTCAAAAGAGCTGTAAAAGAGGATAGATAAACAGAGAAGGTGGGAGAAACAGTGAGAGAGAGGATGAGTGAGTGCGTGTTGGGCTACATAGGACAATTCAGAAGTTGAAATCTGGCCTTTGGAAAGGAAAACATTTGCGGAGGAATGTGACGGAGGTGTTTCTCTGTGTATAGCTCTCCTCCCTAGAGAAATTCCCTCGTTGCTAATCTGCAGTTATTGCGATTGCCAGAGGCACTTTCCAAATTAAAGCAGGAACTCGGGGAGCACTTTCGAACCCCCCCAATCCCACAAAATCGTCATTTCCACTCATCTGTAACTCTCTCCAGCCTCTTGTCACGGATAAATTATCAGTTGTATGCTCTTTGCTCTGATTTTTTATAGACATATAGATATGTTCCTCAGGATAAACAAAGATAATGAAGTGTTACTGATACAGAATCGTGGGCTGTGGACTGAGATGATGATGTGCTATTGTTGCAATTTAAAGGGATAGTTCACCAAAAATGAACATTCTGTCTTCGTTTACTCACCCTCACGTCATTCCAAACAGACCACCATGCATTTCTTTTTTATGTGGAGCACAAAAGAGGATATTTTTAGGATATTTTTTTCTTTTAATTTTGTTTTGATTTCTGCAGAAGAAATCAGTCATACAGGTCTGAATTGGCATGAGGGTGAATAAATAATGACAGAATTTCTTTCTTTCTTTCTTTTAAACTATTTATTTACAAGTTCCTTTTAAGATATTTTTGTTATTCTGGTCTCATTGACCTTTCCATACTGTTAGTATTTTTTATTTAAGAAGATACACTTCTTAGATACACACATAAAAAAACATTTTAGATTTGATGGATTGTTGTTATTTTTTTTACAGTAAAAAAACTAAACAATTACCAGGGAATTCTTGGAATGTCAGTTTACATTTTTTTTCAGAGTAAATGAATTTGACTTGTTCTTTTTCAGTATTTTACTGTTACATGAAATTTTAAAAATATGTAAGATTTATTACAGTTTTTCACCATATAAAGTAAGGAAACTTACTTTTAACTGATTACCAGGGTTTTTTTTTACCATGCCATTTTTATAGTCTTTTACCAGTAAAATTATGAGCTGATTTTCTTTTTTACAGTGTAGGAATTTACTAGGACAAGTAGCATCATGCTTTATCATCATGCTTTGATGGTGCCATAAAAGTACTTTCTTAAAAGTGAGAACATGGGATTATTCTCTTATAATCAATAAATCAGAGACTGAAGGAACTACATTGTGCTTCACATTCAAATAACAATGGGATTTGAAAAATTTGTACTGGGAAAGAAAACTTGCTGCACATATAAAAAAACTGCTGCAGGGCTTGTTTTATAATTGATGTCATGATATTAACAGTCGGTTTAAGGGTAGTTTTAAGGCTAAGTACAATGACTAGTAAGAAAATAGATTGAATTTTGTTTTGTATAATGACCCACGGAAATGAAGTTACATTTGGTATTTCTATCAGAAGTTTAAACAGCAGTTTTTAGGATGTGAGGTGTTGTTTGCTGTACATACGATGAGGCATTTCTTACATTTCAGTGGTACTTAAACAAAAGGGAGTTTGTAAGTCATGTATTTGAGACGTGCATCCAAACATCAGAAGAAACATCCATAGTCAGTATATAAACACTTTTGAGCAGATGCTGATATGCAACTACTCTTGCACATCAATGCACAACATTCAAGCAGATGTTTACAGTCAGCCTTTCCTTTCCTGTATGGCGATATCAAACCCAGTAGTACAATTCTATATCATGCTAGTGTGTACAGCATTTTTATGATATTTTAAAACTCGTCTTTAAACAGAAAGAGATCATACATTTTTGTCTTTTTAGAGCACCAGCGCTGAGCAGAAATCTTGGTTATTTGTTTATACCTATAGAGTGATATTCTTTTGTTAAGGTGACTTAAAAACTTCTGATTCATCTTAGAATTCAAGTATTTTGAGTAGGCTATTTTTATAAGAGCCTCTGACTCATTACTTTGCACAGTGATTTGGTTTATCAGGACAGAACATTATTATTATGCCTACAGTAAATCTTATGATTTCCTAAAAAAAAAAAGGTAATTTAAGAGAAAACTTATTCCCTTATCAATCATAAATAATCAGTTGAGTCACTTTAACCACAGAGTCAGATTAATGATATGGAGACTCATTAATCTTTGTATGGAGTTAGATGAATCAGTTTTATCCTTGTACTTGTAACCAGACAGCTTCGGTACACTGATTCCCATTCGGTTACCACCAAAGAATGTTGATAGAAAAAGAGAATGTTGTATTTTTCTCAGACTCTCTGGTTCAGGGAGATTAAAATCAGTAATAATCTAGTTCTCCAGTGATCCTAAAGGAAAAGAGTCTTTTTTTTATCTGAAGCACTTGCAGTATATATTTTCGCTCATATCAGGAAGTTGAGGTGATCATCTGGCAGTTCAAAGTCTTCTTCTCAGGCTTTAGATGTTCTCCAAGTGGCTTCATTCTGTTTTCAGTCTATGAGGATGAAAAATGCTGTGCTCATGCACAGAAACTGCACTCAACATCACATCAGCCTGTCATCCCTCCATGGCAACAGCAGTGAAGGAGAGCTTAGTGTGTGTGATTAAACACTGCTTCTTCTCATGTGAATGTTTCAAACAGCACTCTACAAAAACCACCACTGCCCCTGACTTCTGCATAAAGTCTGGCTCATTTTAGCTTATTACGGCACATTTAGACAGGAAGAGACTGTCTGATGGTCATGTGAAACGACCAACTACAGTTTACATTTTTACATGATGTTTAGGGGTCAAATCATAGTATTTCTGTGTGTAATACATACATTAGACTAGGGGTTCCCAAACTTTTGAATCAGAAGGTAGAATCAGAAATAGGAAAACACCCACATCTTTCAACAAACATTTATATTTGCACTATTTAATGTTCCATATTGTATTAAGTTATGAAAATGTTTTTGAACATTCACTGAATGTTGAAAATGATCATTTTCTAAACACTATAAGAATGTTACTTTTGAATATTCTCTGAACATTCTGAATAACATTTTAAAAAATCTTAAAAATGATGAAATAATCCTTTTGTGCTAACATTTTGAAAGCATAAGATAAATTAACGATAATTAACGTTACTGGGAAGCGTTTGTTTATAACATTGAACCTTGTTCTGAGAATGTTCCCCATTAGCTGGGTTGGTAAGCTATAAAAACGAAGATGAACATGAGCATGAAGGAATGGCTGAGAGGTATACAGATAAAAAAGAGAATATATTTTTTGGTGGCACAGCAAGTAAGAGATGCAGCCTAATGGGCTGTTGAAGTAATGATGCATAAACAGTGAACTTGCAGTTCAGTAAAGCGAGTCATACAGTATGTTGATTTACATGTAGTAGCCGCTCTAGCTGAATCAAAACAGTTCATTCAGTGAAGGTTTCATCAAACTGATTCTTTTCAATTGTTAATTAAAGAACTGAAATGTAGGAGTCATTTTGTTTGTGAATCAGACTACATATGTGGAGTGTTCTTGTGTGGTGCATGATGTACGTCAAGTTCTTCCAGCCAACTAACTTGTTAATTGAATTTGAGAACTTATATTTTTTCTATTTCTGGCATGGCAGAAGCACATCGCCATTTTCACAATTTGCACGACCCACTTATTCCCACAGTAGGAAAATGGCTGTATTAGACGGTCTGTGAACAGCCCATTGGCAGTCCGTGGGTGGTCTGTAGGCGTGCAGATAGACTACAACCTACAAGACACTTCCTAAATATATTACCACACAATGACCAGAACACACATTTCCCAAACACATTACCACACAACACTGAACACGCACTATCAAACATAAGTGCATTTGGACATGGTTAACAAATGAGTCGCAAACACCATTTAGAATCTAAAATATAAATTTGTGTTTACCAGTGAGAACATTACAACCTTTAACACTCATTCATAAAATTTAAGAACTGTTATAGTGGTGCAGTTATTGATGAGCATGTTGTGTTTTTGGTTATGAAGACCCTGGGGCATTTAGCGAAAGTAGATCCTTAATCAGGGAAGTGCTGGCAAGAGAAGCCGGTTTTATTTTAACAAGACTTGAACCAATACATAGAGCACATTATAAATCAGCGCCATCAGTCAGCATGCACTTTGAGGCCAATCCATCACCTCAGTGACACTTGAACCCCTAACGCTTTAGAATAAGGGCGCTGTTCTGGGATCAGTTTCCTGTCACTTTATTCACTAGCATGTAAAAATGAGCTGATTTCACATCAGCAAAGTTACTATAGGAAGTTCAACACAAATTACTGGCATACAGACCCAAACGCAGTCAACGGTTCATGCCAGTATTTTATGAAGCTCTAGTGCCTCTCAGGAACTGAGGATTCTGACTTAATCAGCTATTATGGATCATGTTTTGCTTGAGCTCAGAGGAGCATATTTGAAGGCGAGTACAAAGAAACTCGTATGAGTCAAAGAAAATTTTTTTCTACACTCGCTCTCAGTGAGCACAGCGAAACAGCTTTATGACCAGCAGGAGTACCGCAGTGTAGTTTCTAATAAATACAGCCCTTAGGAGTTTTGTGCATATTTAACATTCAGCTAATTAAAGCCCTTCAAAGATGTATGAAACGGCATGACGCAAACCAAGTTTTAGAATTTCAAGTCGCAGTTTTAAAAGAAAAACACCTTTAGGTGGTTTAAGCTTAGTTAGAAATTTAGATAATGTGGTGCAAGATTCATATTAGCAAATAAGGAAGAATTTTGCCAGTATAACTCGGAGCGTGAACCTTACGTACAGACTAAATGTCAATGTTTTGCCTCAACAAATTTCAGTTACGTTAAAAGGCAGTTTGTTAATTGAGTCAGGCACTCAAAAAAAACAGATGATGTAGAAACAAATTGACATTTCCGTTGCAGGACCTCCTAAGGGATCTCTTCCTCTTTCTCTGGGTTGTGTCAAAGTGTATTGCTAAGACAGGCACAAGCTTTGTTAGATAATCTAATGAAGGTAAAGCTTTTTTGTATGTTGCACTAATCTATCTGGCAAGCCAACAGAAAACATACTTTTAAGAAATCCAAATAATGCGGTGGATTGGCGGCAGTTGCTGCTGAAAAACCACCTTAGTAGGTTTATTGCTTTTACAAAGTAGCTGGTGAAGCTAGAAGATCAATATGGTATTTCTGGTGACGTTAACATAGTTAATGTGGATGCCATGCTGTCTAAGATATTTAAAGGGACAGAGGTAATTTGAAACCCTTATGCCTCATATGAACCCATATGTTTTATTCTCTCTTTGCAATTACAATGAACTGGGACTGAAGCTTTCAGGCTTCAAAAAGGCTCATGAAAATATCATAAAAGTGATTCATATAACTATAACTTATATATGATTTACTTATATATTCAGCATAACATATTGGTAATAACTCATTATTCACTGAATGAATCAATGAATTGTGAGTTGAATCATTGATTCATTGAATCAGTCAGTTGATCCAGATCTCAAACGTAAATTGTTCAAAAATCGTACTGATGTGGTTCACTGACTCAGTATGGTTCATTGTTAAAGAAATTATTACATTTTTAAACTTGTTTAATCCATTTTGATCTGGGCATTTAATTGCTTTGATTTGATTTTACGTAGTGCTGCAAATTATTTTATTATCACTCATTGAGATGTTTACTTCTTATGTTATATTGTAATGCTTTGAGTGTATGAAGGGTGCTTTATAAATAGAATGTTTTTATATTATAAATGACTCATTCACGCCAGTTAACAATCATTTTCAGCCTCAAGTTTGTATTAACTGTATGATATTTTACTTTCACATCCTTTTTGAAGTTTGAAAGCTCCAGTCCCTATTCCTTTAAGAATCCTGCCTGTCCACCAACACAAGCAGCCAAAATACAAGCTATGTGTCTTTTCAGCATGTATTGTTAAACAGCTTGCCTTAAATATCAGGTCTACAGTCCAGGAAGGTGAGGAAAAAGTGGGAGAACAGTCATTGAGATTGAATTAGTTTCAACTCATTGCTGTAATCCACAGGTCATACTGTTAGGCTCGACTAAATCATTCCCCGAAAAGCTATAAAAAATGTCACGGCATAGATTTAAGGCACTCTTAGCATGAACTTTCCCTTTCATTCTCTCTCTCTCGCTCTGTCTTTCCTTCTCATTCTTTTTCCATACCACCCCGCCCGACTCATTTTCACTCTTTCTCTAACCCCATCCTTTCTGAGGTTGACATTTAGAAAGGAGCCTGTCAGTGTGTGCGTGTGAGTGTAGGAAAGAGAGCGATCATCTCTGCTTTATAACTTTAGCCATACACCTCATTCGCCCAGCTCCTGTCAGAGAGAGAGAGAAAGAGATGTGGACCGTTCACAGTTAAACATCAGCTGCTTTAAACAGCTTTTATCTGAGATTCTGAGGGATTTTCATCTGAATGGTGTTCACCAGAGTCCTGAACAATCTTCTTGGCATTTCTGCATTCATCTTGTCTCGTTTGATACTTTCTTCATGCTTTGAGAACAATACCGCTCGCCGTGTGTGGTGCACTCTGTAGTCACTGAGCTAAATTTAATAAATGACTGTTTTGACGTAAATCAGCATCACGTTCCCTTTTCTGACTTGTATGAAATGGCTGTTCATAGTGAGCCGGAAGGAACTTGATGTACTGTAGACTTGTGTGTTTAAAAGATTATCCAGTGAAACCTTTATCCTACTTCATCCTTATTACCTCAGTAGCTGGGAGGGCCGAGCTTGTGAACAACGAATAATGTTTCAGGTATCAGGAAAGAACTTTAAATGGTCTCTTCTGCCTAGAGGAAGTTGTGAGTTCCAGAAGTATTTTCTATTAAAAGTATATTTGAAATTAAACTGAATTTTAGATATCATATATTTTCTATATTTATAAAATAATCATTTTATTTATACAATAAAAATATTTGTTTTATATGATATAGCCCCTTAAATATTTGAATGGTTAAATATAATCAATATATATTTTTATTGTTAATTTAATTTAATTGATTTTATTTATAATACAATTGAACTTATCATATATTGTATATTTTAAATATATATTTTTATTTTATTTGACATATTATTTAAACACTTTTAAATATTTTAGTATTTGAATATAGCTTGATCTAAAATTGATTTTTAACAAGGGTTTGCATTAGTCCAATAGTTTAGACAATTTGTCATCAAATAAAATCTTCCTCAAACTATTGCATATGCATGATTTTGAGTATTCAGCATGGGCCTTAGGATACTGGTGGATGTTGTCACATCAAGCTTAACAGACATAATTTTAATATGAGTTTCTTTCGAACTTTAAAATGACTAAATTTAAATAAAAAGAAAAACATCTTGATTGGCGAACACTTAATTGCATAACAGATTCTCTACTGCCAAGAAATCTTCAATATGTATGAGCTGAGTGTCAGGCTTCTTTGAAAATATAGCTGATTTTGCGCAACTGCTGTGAACCTTCAGGAGCTTTTTGCATTAGAGTTCTCTCAATCGAGATATACAGCATGATAAGCTACAATAGGTAGAGTGCATGCCCAAAGCAGCAGCTATTTATTATATATGAAGGAAACACAGCTAAATCTGCATGATTTTTGTGCCTAGATTTGCTATTCATGCTATTTAAAGGTGCTGTAGTTTTTGCACTTAAAGAAGAGCTTTCAGGAAATTTGTCAGAAAACAGTCATTGTTTTTGCAGTCCTGTGATACAGAAATGACAACATTTGCCTTTAAGGTCTGTTTTTGAAAATCGAACCTCACATATCTCTCTCTTCCTACACGTCCTATAACAAAACACATGTTAAGGTGTGATGAAATTTACAGATGGTAAGATGAGGGCTGAAAGGTTCAGAGGTAGACTTGGGGTCATTTGGAAAAGAGCTGGTGTTTTCACACTCAGATCTCATAAAGTGTCAGGACAGGAAAAAGACTTGGGTCTCGCAGGTGACAGTCTGCACAGAACCCAGAGAGAGAGCAGCTGCTGCCGGCGTGTTGAACTTCACCGCCGGGGCCACTGGAGGGGTAAGAAGAAGCACTATACAACCCATTAACCACAGCGGTGTGAGCACATGTTGGGAATACGAGTTCAGGGAAAACACGTGCCAATCTCTGTCTCTCTCTTTTACTTAAATGCATCTATTCTGTCTTATGCTTCCCCTCAAATGGATGAAAAAGGTCACTAATGATCTATTTAAATATACAAATACACCTAATAACCGTGTGAAAACTCGCCGAAGGCACTCGAATGAACATGTGTATTGCTTAGATACATCAGGGAACCTCTTGTTATCGCCGTCAGTGTATTTTGAGTTCTTCAGCACACACTTCAGATTCATTTTTGAGGTGATAAAGGACAAGTGAGCTGTCAGATGGAAGAGAAGAAGAGAGGATGTGACAAGACAGAGGGTTAATGGGTGTTTCCCCTGTAGCTGAATTAAAATAGATGCACAGATTTCTTCCTCCCCTGTTTCCGTGATATAGTCTCTGGCTCGAGTCCATGAAGCGAACACATACAGGCTGGTGATATTAGCTCCTGTCGATCATTTGCTGTGACGCATAGTAAGCTTTGGATGTAAATATCAAATTTCACCTTTTGAACCCATAATGAAATTACATTGAATATGCATATTGTTCTATTACAGATGAGGAAGCTTTAAGCGTTTACTCTCACAGTGAGTATATAATAAAATAATTGTTCCTGATAAATTAAAAGTGTGATGTGTAATTGCAGTAATTTGCAGCCCATTATGGATAACAAACGCCTAAACACTCCCATTTGCCGTTGCACTGTCACAGCAGCGACAACAATAAAACGTTTTCAACAAAATTCATATGGTGACAGTAAGTGTAAGTTACTATTGGTATAGGTTACTATAGGTTTGGTCTTTAAAATAACAGAATGTATAGATTGAATAGAAAGAAGATTAATTTATGCTTAGAAAAAAATATACAAAAATAAAATAAAATAATTTGATGCTGGAAATATTTGAGAAATTTCAAGTCTTTATATTGTGTGCAACTTTGCTTTTCTGGTAAATTGATCCTGTTTTTAGGATTTAAAAAAAAAATGACAGGAAATTTGGATGAATACTGCGTAAGAAAATGTTTTTGCCTTTGAGTCTTACATAAAAGCTGTCTTATAAAAGATAAAACAACAGCAACCTGTTCCACCTGCATTTTCTGAGTGTTTTAATGGGATCTGCTTTCAGCTGCTTTCAAAGACTTTTCGAAAACCTCTCCATGAGCATTATGCTGCATGCTGCCCTCACAAAATAAACAGCTATGCTTTTAATAAATATATATACGCTGTACATACTACCATTCAAAAGTTTGGGGTTGGTAAGTTTTTTTTTTTTTAATACTTTTGAAATAAGTCTCTTATGCTCACCAAGGCTGTGTTTATTTGATCAAAAGTAAAGCATAAACATTTATATTGTGAAATAATATTACAATATAAAATAATTGTGGTAACACTTTACAATAAGGTGTCATTTGTTAACATTAGTTAATGTATTAACTAACGTGAACAAACAATGAACAATGCATTTATTACACTATTTATTAATCTTTGTTAATGTCAGTTTATGGAAATACAGTTGTTCATTGTTTATTCATGTTAGTTCACAGTGCATTAACTAATGTTAACAAACACAACTTGTGATTTTAATAATGCATTAGTAAATGCTGAAATGAACATTAACTAAGATTAATAAATGCTGTAGAAGAATTGTTCATTCTTAGTTCATGTTTATTAATGTTGTTAACTAATGTTAACTAATGAACCGTATTGTAAAGTGTTACCATAATTGTTTTCAATTTTCTATATTTTAAAATGTAATTTATTCCTGTGATGGCAAAGCATGTTTTTAAATAAAGTTTTTTTTGTAGCAAATCAGTTTAAAAGGGAAATCGGCTATATCGGCTGACAGTAATAACTGTAGCAGAATTAAATTGCCATCAACTGATCTGTTCGTGCAGCGACCATTCAGTGTAAGTTCATATCAACTCTAAGAAAGGATATTTCCTTGGCCACAGAAAATACTTTCCTAAGTATTAATGCCTTAGAGCATGTAGCGAGGGTCAAAATCGTAAAGAGATATTAATTTGCAAGGCAGAACCATGTAATAAATTTATCCTTTATTTATAATTTTAGCTTTTAGGGAATCAAATCGTAGAAATTCGATTTTGATCTGATTAATTGATATTAATCAAAATGTATAATTTATACATTATTAACGACTCGACCAGCGAGTATTAATACAGTATATTTTAGCAATTCGGCTTATTGTGATGGCCACGATAATAATACAAAATTGGTTGGGAAATTTTGAGCAACAGGTAACACGATCTTTGGCAAATAATTTAAGATTTGAAAATCACGGCACCAGACTATTCATTAAAAATGAATCGAGAGTTTATTTACTATTCTAGGATACAATACAAAGCACATACACACACATACACACGTTCTTGCAAGATGAAAGCAGTTTGAAGAAAGTTTAAGGCTATTCTCTTTCCTGAGAATAAAGACAACCTGAAGACATCACAAACAGAAGACTCGACTATCGTTATCTTTAAAGATTCATTCAATTTAGCTCAGCACATAGAGATTGTTTGTTTGTTTGTTTACTTGCTTTGAGTTGAAGTTGAAGGCTGTTCTTCTCTCTGGATGGTTGCTTGAGGGAAATCCCGGACTTTTGCGCTGATGTGTCGTTGTTGCGTGACGTCACTCGGGGAATCCTCTTTGGATTGGTGGCTTCCTGGCAGCGCGATTGGCAAGGCTTTGAAGTTCTTACGCTGCAGGCTTTGCAAGTTACTTTGGTCAGACGTGGACAGAGTGTCCTTTGAGATGTCCTTTGAGATGATCAGCTAGATGTTAAGTCTGTAGGCGGGTGAGGCGAGACCAAAGTTTCCAAGCAGCCAAGTTTCCAGCTCAATTTTTTCTTTCGCCTAGCATGCAAAGCTGGGTGTCTGTTTTTATCGGACTGGTGTGAGTCCATCCCATACACTGTCTGATCCAATCACATTGTCTCTGTAGGGCGGAGCCCCGCCCAGCACGGCTCCTTTTTGTGCAAACATTATTTTAATGTTTCATTCATCATGTGAGGAACATTTCTTAATAACTTCTTATAAAAGTATTCATCATTCATACGAGACTGAAAATCGACATACAGGTGCTGGTCATATAATTAGAATATCATCAAAAAGTTGATTTATTTCACTAATTCTATTCAAAAAGTGAAACTTGTATATTATATTCATTCATTACACACAGACCGATATATTTCAAATGTTTATTTCTTTTAATTTTGATGATTAGAGCTTACAGCTCATGAAAGTCAAAAATCAGTATCTCAAAATATTAGAATATTTACATTTGAGTTTGAATAAATGGCCATCCCTACAGTATAAATTCTGGGTATCTCTTGTTCTTTGAAACCACAATAATGGGGAAGACTGCTGACTTGGCAATGATCCAGAAGACGAACATTGACACCCTCCACAAAGAGGGTAAGTCACAGAAGGTCATTACTGAAAGGTGTGGCTGTTTACAGAGTGCTGTATCAAAGCATATTAAATGCAAAGTTGACTGGAAGGAAGAATTTGGGTAGGAAAAGGTGCGCAAGCAACAGGGATGACCGCAAGCTTGAGAATACAGTCAAGCAAAGCCGATTCAAACACTTGGGAGAGCTTCACAAGGAGAGAACTGAAGCTGGAGTCAGTGCATCAAGAGTCATCACACTCAGACGTCTTCAGGAAAAGGGCTACCAAGCCACTTCTGAACCAGAGACAACGTCAGAAGCGTCTTACCTGGGCTGTGGAGAAAAAGAACTGGACTGTTGCTCAGTGGTCCAAAGTCCTCTTATCAGATGAAAGTAAATTTCACATTTCATTTGGAAATCAAGCTTTATGGAGATGCTGATTTCATTTTCCAGCAGGACTTGGCACCTGCCCACACTGTCAAAGGTACCAAAAGCTGGTTCAATGACCATGGTGTTACTGTGCTTGATTGGCCAGCAAACTCGCCTGACCTGAACCCCATAGAGAATCTATGGGGTATTGTCAAGAGGAAGATGAGAGACACCAGACCCAACAATGCAGATGAGCTGAAGGCCACTATCAGACCAACCTGGGCTCTCATAACACCTGAACAGTGCCACAGACTGATCGACTCCATGCCACGCCGCATTGCTGCAGTAATTCCGGCAAAAGGAGCCCCAACTAAGTATTGAGTGCTGTACATGCTCATACTTTTCATTTTCATACTTTTCAGTTGGCCAAGATTTCTAAAAATCCTTTCTTTGTATTGATCTTAAGTAATATTCTAATATTTTGAGATACTGATTTTTGACTTTCATGAGCTGTAAGCTCTAATCATCAAAATTAAAACAAATAAACATTTGAAATATATCAGTCTGTGTGTAATGAATGAATATAATATACAAGTTTCACTTTTTGAATGGAATTAGTGAAATAAATCAACTTTTTGATGATATTCTAATTATATGACCAGCACCTGTATAGTTCCTTTCAACTTCCGGCATTTGAGATAAGCTTTAATCCAATACTACACACGGCTATCTATTCAAAAAGGCAGTTATAAGGCAAAGATCAAGCTAAAACACACTATGCATAACATAAAACTCCAAGCATATATATAGATATATATAAGACATCAAACATGAGGTATTTGTCATATCGAATACCTATAATTTTACCTACTAAGCGGGTTAAGTCATAGATTAAAATATCCTAAATTCTAATAACCACAGCAAGATAAACAAAACATAAAATACCACATTCATATATATATATATATATATATTGTCTCTTGAGTATATTGCTTTAATAGCAGCAGTCTTTTCTTGATTGTCCTTTTGGCAAAGAAAAGTTTGGGTGCTTTTTTGGAGAAGAAGAGAAAAGAGGCGCATTCCTTTGGAAGGCGGGAGACCAAAGCGGAGGTCGTGAGGTCATTAGGAGTATCACGTTGTGTGGCTCTGGTGATCTTCCTAGCTCAGACGAAGTTGTAAGTCAGTCACTTTTTTTGTTTATCAGAAGATAGTTTATGGTAAGCGGGGTCGCAGTATCGCGAACGCTCTGGTTCTGGAACCTCTCCAAAGAAGTAGTTCTTTGTTGTTAACTCTGTGCAGATGTAGCGCGGTCACAGAGTTACTCGTAAAACTTATCATGTTTTACGAGTCTCTCGAGGTGATAAGGAGAGTATGGCCGGACGCTAGTCATAGAATTGTGGCGTTGTGTTGGTCATTTGTTCATTTTACGAGTCGATGATGGAAGATAAGTTCCTTGGAATGTTCTGAGTTAAGCTTATGTGTGTGCGTTCTTTTCGACCAGGTTCTACAACCAGAAACTCATGTAATTTGTGCACACAACTTTTATTAACTAAACGCTAACACACATAACTAATCTAAACAAACAAACGAATAAACATACACTCATACATACAAAGAGGAGCTAAAGTGGATGAATGAAGCCAATAGAGAACCCAGAGAATGCAGTTATGAAAAGAGTCAGTTAACCACCTGAGTAAAACCATCATGGTTTCCCGATCACGTTCTTCCGGGTTGAAGAGTGATGAATTCCAAAGATGTTCTGAGGTAGAAATGTTCTTCCCAAGTAGAAAGTGAAAAAGAGCTAAGAAAGAGATCTGCTGAGGTCCGAGGAGCTTTGGTTGAATGGAAAGTCAAGGCCGCAAGGCCTGGCGCAAAAACGTAAGGGTCCAGAAGAGTTCTAGCTCATATCCTCAACTTCTCAGAATCTAAAAGATCCGCAGACTGGCAGGGCGTCACTGATGTGAGAGCTTTATCTGCTATAGAGGTCACACCTCTGGGGTGTCAAAGAGTCAATGGTGTCTTAAACTTTTGGAAGGAAAGTTTTACGACTCTTTGTCTCTGAACATGGTAATTTGCATAGGTAATTCGCCTGGGGTTAATGCACAAGCTACTAAAGATTCTTAGAACACTAATATGTTGCATAGGCATCAATATGTAATATTCACTCTCAATTAGATTGTCCGAAGACGAATTGATAGAGACCAGACATGGTATAAGTGAGGTGATCTTAACTAGTGATCTATCATAAGCATGCATAAAGACAGTATACAATACACAAGAACATATACAAGAACAGTAATAATATACACAATGACCTGAAGATATGTGTGTTCATTCAAAGAAAGGGTTTTCTATGAATTAATTAGAGAAGAGTCCATTTTTATGGCATAATGTCTTTCCTATAGGAAAAAGGTAGTGAGAGTTGCTCTGCCTGCATTCCTTTGAGCAATAAAACTAGTTATCATATGGGTTGCCATGGAACTGGAGGCCTGTTCTGCCTTTCTTAGGTGTTAGATGCTTTTCGGGGGAAGTGTCCACAGACCCTCATAGTTGGCCCTTTGGTTGGTTGAGATTATTTGTTAAATATAACAAATAGTAGTGTGTCTGATCGGTCCAAACACTACATTTAAAAAAAATTTTTTTTTATTTGACAATGATTTGATATTTGCACATTAACTTTTACATGAATTCTTTACTGTCAATTTTGTTGAAAATGCAGTAGGCTATTTAATGGTAGATTGCCCACTTGACGTCATGCCTCATATGAGCCATAATGATGGATATTTTTGGTCTTTTTTTTTTTTTTTGTATGTGCCTATGCATAAATGTGTGTACTCTGTAAAATATACTCTGGAGTACGAAGTGTGAATTTTCCATTTTTTTTAATGTTTTTTTTTTTCGTCTTCCGAGCATTTCTACAAATAAACTCTTTCCATCCCAGTAACTAGATTATGAGTATATCAAAGTGTCACCTATGCACACTGATCACAGCCAGATCAGTCTTACCGATAATCCCATTTGTCAGTCGTTCCGAGTGACCACACAGGTCAGGCAGAACAACTCCTGGTCTCTTCGTGTATTTTTTTTTATTCCCAAAGACTCTGCTGACCTGAACGCACCCTGTAATCTGCCTCCTTCTGTTTTTTGTTTTTTTTCAGCTGAATTTCTTCTCTTTCAGTATTATGCCTGTTTCCATAGCAATGACTTTTTCTACACTTCAGCATTCAGACCCTTCCCAGGTGAGAACTGTGTTACACTCCAGACTCCAGAGGCCTTGTCAGGAATCTTAATCAAAGACAACATCAGATGTTGGGCAAACGTGAGGTCCGCCTCCACAGCCTGGAGATGAGATTATTGAAATTGTCTGGCTGACATTCTCCACTTATACGGACAGCCGAAGGTTTTATGTAATATGTGTCCATATCGGCGTCTACGTGTTTATGAGTTCTTAGATCTGCTTGTACATCAAACATACACCTGACCTAATGTGTGCAGACAGAAATACAATTATCCAAAAGTAAATATTCAGCTATAATGTGTACCAAATTGTGCATCTGTAGACTGCAGTGTATTTCGAGGAGGGTGGTAATACGTCATGTCTTGCCCTTCGGAGTATAGATGAGCAGTGAATGAATGCACAAGGCCAGGGTGCACGCCTCCTCATTTGGCTCCTCTTTCTCGCTCACTCTGTCCCTGTCGTTCTGTTTTATATTTTGTCCCTCTTATGCACCGTCTATTACCTGCGATTCTTCCCATCATCCTCTTATAGAAGTCTCTGAACGAGAGCTCTGTGCATCAAATATCATTTGAACAGTCTGTGTGTTTTTGTCTGGAGGGTAAGACTCAAGTTGGGGCTTATTGCGGGCCTGTTACTCTTAAGAGGTTTGTTGATAAGTGGCTGCTGAACTGAAAGCTTTACTGTTCGCAGAATGACTAGTGTAAAATGAGCTTTCTTTGAGTTAAAGCTGCTGAGACTCTTTTCAAAAAAACAAATTTTCACTCGGTATTCTTCACCCTGAACACCTGAAATAGAAAATGGATTCTCTGATGTGTACTAAATAATACCATCTGTTGCTCAAATTCCTATTCAAGACTACTTTATTGGTGTGCATACTGATATTTTTCATGTTTTCTTTAGTCACAGTTTTTGTTGATTCAAGGTGCTGTGGAAAAGAAGCGTTCCTGAAAAGTTATAGACCTGTTCAAGGTATAATTCACTCAAAAATGAAAAGTCATTATTTACCTATGTTGTTTACTTGCTTTCTTTAGTGGAACAAAAAAGATTGTATTTTTGTGCATACATTGAAAGTCAGTTGGGGTCCAATGTTGTTTTGGACTTTCATTGTATTGACAAAAGAACATGCTCAACTTAAAGAGAGTATGTCTTCACTGTTCCAATACTTTTGGAGGGCACTGTATATACACATATACACTATATATATATATATATATATATATATATACATACACACATATATATACACATATACACACACACACACACACACATACACACATATATACACATTTATACATATGTGACATTGGACCACAAAACCAGTCATAAGGGTCAATTTTCCGAAATTGAGATTTATACATCATCTGAAAGCTGAATAAATAAGCTTTCCATTGATGTATGGCATCTGACAATATTTGGCTGAGATACAACTATTTGAAAATCTGGAATCTGAGGGTGCAAAAAAAAATCAAAATATTGAGAAAATCGCCTTTAAAGTTGTCCAAATGAAGTTCTTAACAATGCATATTACTAATTAAAAATGAAGTTTTGATATATTTATCAAATACTATCTATCTATCATTTTTAATGACAGTTTTTTTTAACACACTTAGGTACTGTAATAATGTAAAGAAATACGCTTATTTTGATATATTGACTAACATACTAAAACACATTTAACATACTTGATTATGATTTTAACTGTAGTGTTATTAGATATAAATTCACTAAATTGCAACTTGACAAATGTGTCATCATAAATATATTTAAATACATGACATACAAGTTTCAATAGAAATTATATTGAAGTATATAGTTTACCATAAATTCTTGCCTACATTCGACAGTAACTATGTTTCAAAGACAATATAATTATCAAATTACATAAAAAGTTCTTAAGTGGGTCTAAAAAAGCACTCTTGCATTTTAATATACATTTTAACTAATTAACTAAGCATATTCTTTTAAAGTATATTATTTCTGTAATAAGTATGCTAAAACGTACTTCTTTTTCACAAGGGATCCCTTTAAGTCTAGTAGGTCTAGTAGTATCTCCAGCATCATCATTGGGAACATTCTGGTACTTTCTGGAGACCGATCTATCAAACATAAACTTCAAAGATTTTATGGACTGCCAGAGTAATGATTAAAACTAGCAAATAAGCCCTTTTGGGTACCCATTGTCCTGTTAACTATCTTGGTCTCACAGCTCATTGTGCTGAAATAGGCCCTCTTGTTTTTCTCCTCTCCAATGTTTCACTATCAGATAGAGGAGATGTCCTCTCTTCAGTCCGGTTGTCATGGTCACTGTCTTATTGTTATGGCAGCTATTTGTGTCTCATGTTGTGTTCAAAGTGATTTGCAATTATTCCACCTTTCAAGGGATTATTAACAGCTGTGAATATTGAGAATATTGAGCACATAAAGCAGAGCATTCCTTGAAAGATCCAAGGCTCACTGTTCTGTTGTATGAATGAAACAATTGTTAGTTATAGGAATAAAAAGAAATACAGCTCATGTTTTCAATAAAGAGGAATGACCAGGGGCTTAGTAGTGTTCTACTTATTCCTATAGCTTTTGAAAAAAGGATTTTCATATTGTACCCGAATATTGATTTGACCCTGGCCAAATATTATGTTGGTTTCAAGGCGTTCCTCTACTAAATTAACTGTGTGTGGGTTCAGGAGAAGGATCAATAAATCATCATGTAGTTGTACAGTTCTAAATATAGAGCATTGATTAACTCCTCAAAATCTAAACGTGCCTTGATGTATTGAGTATCTTATTAATGAACTGACAGTTGGGGAACTGAGGTCTGGCATATGCTAACTAGGTGCTGCTAGTCAACTGAATCTAAAACCTATGTAATGTTTAGGTGAAGCCATTATGTGTATATGAATTTGTATATGATCCAGTGACAAACAGATATGTATCTGCATCCACACTGTAAAAAGTGAAAGCTGATTTAACTTAAAATAATTGAGGAAACCCGTTGCCTTAAAATTATTAAGTACATAATAATTAAAAAAAAAAAAAAAGTTAAGTGAACTTGACAATTCAAATAACTTATTTTTTTAATTATCATTGAATTTTTTGATTCTGAATGAAGTCAGTTTTGGCCTTTTTGTCACAGTGAATAATTATTTAGGATTATGGGGCATAGGGTCAGATGGGTTGGTGGTACTGAGGTAAAACCTTAAGGTTGAAAATTGAGAATATTGAATAGCTGTTTGGTTTTGGGTTAAAATGATAATATGTGGACGCTTAACATGCTTTACACAATTAGGACATGGATAAACAACCTTGCAGGTTATTCTGGCCAAGACACACCTGCAGGCTAGGTCTGTCTAGCCCACATGAACAGCAAAGCGCTCACTGAATCAACCCTGTACCTTCTTCGACTTTATTTCCAGACGGACTAGTGCACAGACTGTTGAGAATTGCATAGAAGCATAGAATCAGATTGACTTGCCTGTTTTGCAATATGCCTCAGGCGGTCAGTGTATGTATTGTGGGCGGCCCGACTAGGGTAAGAGATTGGATTGATAGAATGTTGATCCCATCAACATGTCTTAGTTGTGTAAATCACATTGGGCTCCTATGGACAGTGCAGAGAACAGTGATTCAATTTCTGCAATCTCTTTCTAGGCATGTTTCGAAAAAGCTAATCATCTAAAGCTGAAAAATCCTGCAGCTGCAGGTTTAAAATAAAAGAATCCACTCAACTTTCATTCATTAGCATAACCTGTGCTTAAAATTCATGACAAAGAATTCCCATGTCCACACCCTGACCTTTGACCTCCCTGACAATATACACTAACTCAGACTAACCCTTGGTCTTGACCCTCAGCTTTTCAAATCGGAAGCAGCTAAATGAATGCAGTGCGTTTTGGCTAATTACCAAAGACTATACACTCTGAACTTCTCTTTATTTGAATATGATAATACAATTGTCTGAAGCTGAAGCAGTAGCTCAATTAAAGCAAGACATATAAGACCGCCGTTTCTTGTCAAGTTTAACTCATTACAGTTATCTAATTATTGCAGGTTAGCGAAGTGTCCGAATCGTTATTGAACCTGGAATGGCTGTGGTCGATGTCGTTGACAAAATACTATTTTGAGTCAGCATTTAAGGGTCTTTACATTGGAGGCTTAAATCATCAGTGTAAGGATTACACAGTAATCCTGTGTGAGTAAATACCCAGCCTGATACATACAGAACGTTATGAATAACTCACTCAGCAAAACTGCACAACTGTTTTCTAAGAACTGCTAGGATTTCATGTTTTACAGCCAGTGAAATGACTGTCGGTCTGATAGCGTTCCACACGCAGAAAAAAGATTCTCAATTTGAGTGGTTTTGTTTCTTTTTCAGCATGAATTGAACACATAAAAGCATTATATAATACAATTACACACAATCTATGGTGAAATGCAGTGATTTTACAGATTGTACAACAGATTTATCCTTTTTTCCCCAATATAGCATGTATAAGTGCATACATACGTAGTGCAAATGACCTCTTTACAGATGCTAAGAAATGTAGCTTCTCCAAAATGCAATTCCAGTAATGGCGATAAAATGCCGAGCTGCTGGAATCTGCTGAACATTTGCTGTTAAGGCTGGATTTGATATGCTGTACTGCTCTTTAATGACACTTATTTATCTCTTCATTTTCTGTTTCCCCCCACACACACCCCATTTATACTGGCACAATTTAAAACAGCTTTCCTAGATGATCATAGATGTTGTAAACCTTCCATGCCTCACGTTCTGGAAATACGTCTTTTAAAAGCTGCTTATCTGCTAAAGAAAGCGATACACATACTGTATAAGCCTGCTATTATGTTGATGTTATTCTGTTGTTTTTATAGTGAGCTAATGATATTTTCTTTCCTTTACCCTTGCGCAAACCTTTTTGTATTTTTAGATTTGTATGAAGACATTATTTATTGTGTTTATTAAGCCGTTTTCTCGTGGGGACCGTTAGCTGGTCACCACAATGTTTGTGATAGGTTTAACTATCCTTGTGGGGGCTGTTTGGTCCCCACAATGAAGGCAAAATGCGACACTTCATAAACTCCACACACACTAGCGTTTTCCAGGAATGTATTTTCTTCATCAGGGCTGTTTTCACAAAGCTCTTCTCTCAAACGCACCGGCTTAATGAGCTTTCCTGCTGCCTGACAGACTACAGGAAGAGCTTTTATTCAGTTTCAGTCTGCTAAAGCCATTCCTGTGAAATAAATGGCAATTCAACATCATTCAACGCCACTGCTGTCTCTTTCTTCTTCCTATATGGTAAATTGGAGTGGAAGATCAATCATCTTAACAACAAAAAAGAGTTTCTGTGTTTCACAAGGAAGAAAAATGTGGCATTACACTCTCATGTAATTTGCAGGATATGGCTCTATTGCTTCAGTAAACCCACTAGACACTGTATTAACCTTGGGATGAGAAACTGATCTCCCCCTTAGTGGAAAGTGCTGTACACTGGTTGAGCTTTTCATAGCCCATATGCAGACTGATTTATCTCGGCGAGTAGAGATTGGGATAGAATTGGGTTCGGATGAACTCCTCTGAGGGAAACAGGGGGAAGGATGTCTAAAATGTTACATATTTTACTTTAAAATGACGTCACGGGTTTGTCAGCTAAAGCAGGACTGGCAGGTTGTTAGTCAGACGGAGGAGGAAAAGAGAGAGAGTATGTGAGAGAGAGGGAGAGAGAGAACGAGAAGCAGTGAGGGTGGATAGCGCGCACAGTGGTGATAACACTATCTATCTATCTATCCAAATGACGAGCGTCGCTTTCACGCGCTCCACTCCTCACGCGCGTCCGTGAAGTGTGTTTCATTCCTCACTCTTCTTGTTTTTTCGCGTCACTAATTTATTTGAGCTGTAAAAAGATTGCGAGAACTATCGAAGAGCTTCTACAGCCGATGTAGGACATGGTTTTGCGCCACGGAAACCTCGATGTTTTATCTTGCGTTTTTGCCTGCGCTCGGTCTCATAACAATGTAGAGAAAGTGCGCGGTGACCGCGAGCGCAGCGCACGGGCGATGTTGACGCTGTCACCTTGCCGCCTGGTTCCCATAGCTTCTTGACTTTTTTTTCCAGTGGAGTATAATCAAGACGAACTTGTGAATGTAAAAGAAGGCGGCTGTTGAGAAGCGACTGAACCGTCCAGCTGCCCACGCTGCCGCTGGGTCGCTCTGCACATCCGTGCGCACTTCTGAGGAGAAAAACAGCGAGCAACTAAAAAAGGGGACAAGACGCGTCCTTGTTTTTCGTGAATATTTCGCCCAGTCTTCGTTCGGTGCGCTCTGGAGAGACGTGGAGCTATTTCAAGCTTACGGTTTCTCGGGATATATAACATTAGAATGCTAGCATCCGTAACATTTGGAGTAAGGTGTCTAACTTAAGGTGACCATTACGCTCGAGCGTCGACGTTTGTTGGAACGCATAAATGGACGAATACCAGGAGGACTGATTCGGAATTGTTGTCTGGAAAAATGTGGCTGAAACGGTGTGTCACACGCAGGTAATAAATATCCCTTTTGAGATCTCTCAGCTAAGGGCTGAATGCATTAAACGCCCATTGCCAAAATCCTGTCATCTGTGAAGAGTTTTGTGGCAAGTTGATGCGCTTCATGCGGTTTTCACTTCACTTGTTTTGAACGTGACGTCTTACTTAAACCTCACAGCTTTGCGCTGGTAATATTGCCGAGGAAACGTTTTAAGTGATGCTGGTTTGTATGAATAACTAGAGGGCTCGTAATTAATAAGATTGCGAGTCGAGCTGAAATTATTCGCGCAGCGCTCGCTAGGGGTCGCCAAATAACCGCGATGCGATAACCAAAGACTTGACTCGCGCAAATTAGGTCGAGTATCAGCTAAACACACCCTCACATACCACAGTACATCATGCCAGAACAACATTTTCTGTGCGGTCAAGACATTTATGGCATTTTATGAATCACATCTCTCACTGTTAGAGTGACATTTTGATCATAAGGTTCAGATGGTGCGCTATTTGCCAGTGGAAAGTCAGGTTGAGTCAGAATCAGAAGAGCTGTAATGGCCAGGGATTTATTTATGGTTAACAGGAGCTCTTAGCACTTACTGTACATACATAGCAAGAGTAGGATTCAATCCAAAACAGACATTCATATAACAAATCTTTATTTTGACCACTTAAGACCCCCATTCCAAAAAAAGAGGAAAACTGAGCAACTACAAGTTCGGTTATTCAAAGTGGCAGAATTTGACAGCTGTCCTTGCCATTACATCTGTTTAGCAGCTGTTCCAGGGGCATAATGTGGAGAGCATGTTTAAGGTGGGAATGACGATGGAGCCAGGCGAGCATCATTGTTCATTCTCCACCTGATGTAGGATGCTGCAACATCTTGCATTCACAGGTTCTCCAGAAGGTGCTGTCTTACCATAGTCACATAATATAAAGTGCACATTTTACATATATTGTTGCATGTTCTGTTTAGATGTGTTCTTACTTTATAGAGCCATGACATATTGTCCAGTGGCTGGTTGAGAGTAGTTTTATAAATTAGTCTTAGTCAAGTTTTTGAGTCAAGAAAATTACATAGTCAAGACTTTTTCTTAAGGACTGGTCATAACTTACGTCAGTTACTTAAAACATAGATTGGTTTAATATCAGTTTGAAAATAAATACTGATTACCCCTTGACTAACTGCTGGCGGTCAGACAAAACTGGTTGTCCAACTATATGCAACAAAATACAGCCTGGTTAGTTAGGCTTACTCAAAAATTTGTGGAAGATCCTTGCCTTTTATGTTCTGAGACAAATGTAACTCAGAAATGTATCTTGTTTTTAGTGGCTTTTCTCTGTGCTGCTTTGATTTAAAGCATCAATAAGAATGACAGTTTGGTAATCTAGAATTCAATACGGTAGATAACAAAGAATTTGAGCAAAACTGTGAGCAATGGCTATTGGGTTTAGCAGTGTGAAAATTAAGTATGAAATTGCTGGTAAACCAGAGGATTTTTCATATCTAGGTGATAAAAACACAACTAACTACTACGAATTTAGCCTGCCACATGCATTATTTATATCTACATTCTTTTTTTAGTTTTACAATACACAGTGGCAATAAGGCACATGCTTTGTTGCACTCCAGCAAGGTCTAAGGTGGATCGGCTGCCAAGTTACGAGACAGCGGGGAATCTCCCTTTAGCAGTTTGTAAAATTTCTCACTATTGCGAGTAGGCTGAATAGCCTTGATGAAGATCATTAGCCGCATCTCTTAATTGCTCCATCAACTACTTTAATATCTTCACATCAAGGTTATGCATCTTCTCATGGCTCCGATGTTCTCTCGAGAGCCTTGATTCTCCAGTGTACCTGGCAGGATTATGCTGATGCTCTCATATTAAAACAGCCTGGCGAATGGGTCCTCATATACCACAGACTGGGCATGTATCTCAGTGTCCAGTTCACTGACCTGGAAGCCGTTAGGAGAGTAAACAGTGATATGGGAATGTGGGGAATATCAGCCCGTGTGCTGACCTGAACAGCAGCTGGTTCATTACGGGCTCTGTCACTGGAAAGAATTAGCTCGTCTCTGCTTTGACACAAGCCGTTGGGTAAATTTGATATTTTTGAAATGTTTAAACCACTTAATTTGATCAAATCTTTATTTTGACCACTTAAGACCCCCATTCCAAAAAGAGGAAAACTGAGCAACTACAAGTTCGGTTATTCAAAGTGGCAGAATTTGACAGCTGTCCTTGCCATTACATCTGTTTAGCAGCTGTTCCAGGGGCATAATGTGGAGAGCATGTTTAAGGTGGGAATGACGATGGAGCCAGGCGAGCATCATTGTTCATTCTCCACCTGATGTAGGATGCTGCAACATCTTGCATTCACAGGTTCTCCAGAAGGTGCTGTCTTACCATAGTCACATAATATAAAGTGCACATTTTACATATATTGTTGCATGTTCTGTTTAGATGTGTTCTTACTTTATAGAGCCATGACATATTGTCCAGTGGCTGGTTGAGAGTAGTTTTATAAATTAGTCTTAGTCAAGTTTTTGAGTCAAGAAAATTACATAGTCAAGACTTTTTCTTAAGGACTGGTCATAACTTACGTCAGTTACTTAAAAACATAGATTGGTTTAATATCAGTTTGAAAATAAATACTGATTACCCCTTGACTAACTGCTGGCCGGTCAGACAAAACTGGTTGTCCAACTATATGCAACAAAATACAGCCTGGTTAGTTAGGCTTACTCAAAAATTTGTGGAAGATCCTTGCCTTTTATGTTCTGAGACAAATGTAACTCAGAAATGTATCTTGTTTTTAGTGGCTTTTCTCTGTGCTGCTTTGATTTAAAGCATCAATAAGAATGACAGTTTGGTAATCTAGAATTCAATACGGTAGATAACAAAGAATTTGAGCAAAACTGTGAGCAATGGCTATTGGAGTTTAGCAGTGTGAAAATTAAGTATGAAATTGCTGGTAAACCAGAGGGATTTTTTCATATCTAGGTGATAAAAAACACAACTAACTACTACGAATTTAGCCTGCCACATGCATTATTTATATCTACATTCTTTTTTTAGTTTTACAATACACAGTGGCAATAAGGCACATGCTTTGTTGCACTCCAGCAAGGTCTAAGGTGGATCGGCTGCCAAGTTACGAGACAGCGGGGAATCTCCCTTTAGCAGTTTGTAAAATTTCTCACTATTGCGAGTAGGCTGAATAGCCTTGATGAAGATCATTAGCCGCATCTCTTAATTGCTCCATCAACTACTTTAATATCTTCACATCAAGGTTATGCATCTTCTCATGGCTCCGATGTTCTCTCGAGAGCCTTGATTCTCCAGTGTACCTGGCAGGATTATGCTGATGCTCTCATATTAAAACAGCCTGGCGAATGGGTCCTCATATACCACAGACTGGGCATGTATCTCAGTGTCCAGTTCACTGACCTGGAAGCCGTTAGGAGAGTAAACAGTGATATGGGAATGTGGGGAATATCAGCCCGTGTGCTGACCTGAACAGCAGCTGGTTCATTACGGGCTCTGTCACTGGAAAGAATTAGCTCGTCTCTGCTTTGACACAAGCCGTTGGGTAAATTTGATATTTTTGAAATGTTTAAACCACTTAATTTGATCATATTTTTACATTTTCTTCTTCTCCCTGTCAGATGAGGTTCTCTAAGTGCACACTGTACAGCCGTCAATGTCTTAAATGGCAGCACACAACTATCTCATTACCATGTACACTGTAGCGTGTAATAGCATGACACTTCTGTCATTTTTATACCACTTTTTTCTTGCTGGATGTAAGCTCACTCACTCGCTCGCTTGCTGGCGAGCACAGTAATGCATGCCTGGTTAGTGCGAGGAGTGCTTCTGGTCTCCATTTGACACTCTTGATGGTCTGATATAATGGCAGGACGATTTGATTGCGCCCACCCCCACTTAAACTGTTATGTAACAACGTCTTCAAAGGTTCAATAAGCCAGAACAACTCCATACCACAGCTAATGGCACAAATGTCAGTAAAGCCGAAGTATCTTAATCAGGAGAGTTTTTAAAGACCAGAAAACCATTTCAACCAGGAATTGTCATTCCAAGGTTTTGACTACTTCAAAGGCATAAATAGAATTGAAACACCATGTTTAAAATGTAGAGTTTAACCAATTCTGGTTATGTAACTTCTGCCTTTTCACAGGAGGAATTATCGGTATAAGCATGCAAACATTCAATGAGTTTCTTCAAAGCCTTGATGGGAGTCAGTCAGAGATATTTAACATACAGACTTTCAAGATGAACACACTCTTAAATATAAAGGTTCTTTATTGGCATCTGTAAACACTGCCCTGCAACACATTTGCTGAATGAAATTAAATACTTGTTTCTTACTCATTTTGGGATGCTGATTCCAAAAATAGTCACTAAATAGTCACACTTTTTCACAAAATATGTATACATTTTTGCTTTCAACATTCATTTGTATGTTAGAATTATGGCCAGAGAAAGAAGAAAATGCAAACATGCTTATTTACCTATAAACTTGTGTTTATGTAAAGTTCTTTGGCATTAAATGGAGTATTTGAACATACTGTTCCACTCCTTTGCAGACTGTAAGTAAAATGCTACATTTTGAATGTATTTTTTGTCATTAAAATTTCACATTTGACTGCTTTTGTTATTTTGATGAGTGCATTAAAGCTACTTTATAATTACATTTTTTTTATTAAAAAATGTTATACCCTTACCATGACCATGACCAAATTAGCAACATTTTATTTTTCAAGATGCAGGGATGTGCAACACCCTTAAGAACATTTCACATCCATTGCACAAAATGTTCTAGTGAGAAAAGGTTCTTCCGATTATTAAAATGCTCTTTACACTACGTAAAAATGCTTCTTTCTGTTCACTAAAGGTTCTTTGTCCATTTAAACCCAAAATGGATGTTCTATGCAATCACTGTGTGAACCCCATTTTTGAACCTATATTTTTAAGAGTTCACAGTCAGTGTTACTTGTCCAAGTTGAGTCACCATGGCAGCCGAGTGCCCTGTACCCCTCAGCACTGCCTGTCTAACAGGGCAGAAATGGCACACCTGAACCACACATACACACACACACGCTCATGTAGCACCTTTGTTCAATCAATACCGCTTCTATAAAGCCTCAAATTTATCCGTCATGGCACAAGACCAACTGTGCCTGCTAGCCCTCCAGGGCCATGTCTCTCTCCCTCTCCGTTTTTCCACACACTTCTTGAAAATGAACAGTAAACACTTTTATATGAGTTTAAAAGGACTCTGAGGATTTCTTCAAACATCCAGGACGTCTAGGTTTGGCCTGAGAGGAAGTCAATGCCTCTAACTAATGTAACCACACATTTAGTAATGAAGAAGCGTATGGTTTCCGTTGTTTAAGCTTGCATGTACTGCATGTGCGCATGCTTTATTAAGCCTGTGGGTCGTGTACACAGTTGTGCTGAGGGATTTTAGTAATGGGTCTTTAAATGCCCGTGGCTGTTGAGGCTCTTTTATCTGCAAACTTTTAGTTTGGAAGATCCCTGCAGTACAGATGCAATGCAGATCTTTTCATCCATAATAACAGCTGATCCTCTCCTCCGAGCAATGTTCTGTATTAGACACAGCTAGAGAGTCGGTTGGTGTGTGTGTGTGTGTGTGTGTGCAATTTTTCGTTGTTGTTTACTGTGTTAAAGTGCCACTTGACTGTACTTACTTGACCTACTATAACACACATACACACACACACACACACACACACACATACATATATAAGTCATCCAGCATTGGACACAGTCTGTTATTGTCCATTACGAAAAGGACAGCAAACAGTTTCTTGTTTACTTCAAAGGCATAAATAGAATTGAAACACCATGTTTAAAATGTAGAGTTTAACCAATTCTGGTTATGTAACTTCTGCCTTTTCACAGGAGGAATTATCGGTATAAGCATGCAAACATTCAATGAGTTTCTTCAAAGCCTTGATGGGAGTCAGTCAGAGATATTTAACATACAGACTTTCAAGATGAACACACTCTTAAATATAAAGGTTCTTTATTGGCATCTGTAAACACTGCCCTGCAACACATTTGCTGAATGAAATTAAATACTTGTTTCTTACTCATTTTGGGATGCTGATTCCAAAAATAGTCACTAAATAGTCACACTTTTTCACAAAATATGTATACATTTTTGCTTTCAACATTCATTTGTATGTTAGAATTATGGCCAGAGAAAGAAGAAAATGCAAACATGCTTATTTACCTATAAACTTGTGTTTATGTAAAGTTCTTTGGCATTAAATGGAGTATTTGAACATACTGTTCCACTCCTTTGCAGACTGTAAGTAAAATGCTACATTTTGAATGTATTTTTTTTGTCATTAAAATTTCACATTTGACTGCTTTTGTTATTTTGATGAGTGCATTAAAGCTACTTTATAATTACATTTTTTTAATTAAAAAATGTTATACCCTTACCATGACCATGACCAAATTAGCAACATTTTATTTTTCAAGATGCAGGGATGTGCAACACCCTTAAGAACATTTCACATCCATTGCACAAAATGTTCTAGTGAGAAAAGGTTCTTCCGATTATTAAAATGCTCTTTACACTACGTAAAAATGCTTCTTTCTGTTCACTAAAGGTTCTTTGTCCATTTAAACCCAAAATGGATGTTCTATGCAATCACTGTGTGAACCCCATTTTTGAACCTATATTTTTAAGAGTTCACAGTCAGTGTTACTTGTCCAAGTTGAGTCACCATGGCAGCCGAGTGCCCTGTACCCCTCAGCACTGCCTGTCTAACAGGGCAGAAATGGCACACCTGAACCACACATACACACACACACGCTCATGTAGCACCTTTGTTCAATCAATACCGCTTCTATAAAGCCTCAAATTTATCCGTCATGGCACAAGACCAACTGTGCCTGCTAGCCCTCCAGGGCCATGTCTCTCTCCTCTCCGTTTTCCACACACTTCTTGAAAATGAACAGTAAACACTTTTATATGAGTTTAAAAGGACTCTGAGGATTTCTTCAAACATCCAGGACGTCTAGGTTTGGCCTGAGAGGAAGTCAATGCCTCTAACTAATGTAACCACACATTTAGTAATGAAGAAGCGTATGGTTTCCGTTGTTTAAGCTTGCATGTACTGCATGTGCGCATGCTTTATTAAGCCTGTGGGTCGTGTACACAGTTGTGCTGAGGGATTTTAGTAATGGGTCTTTAAATGCCCGTGGCTGTTGAGGCTCTTTTATCTGCAAACTTTTAGTTTGGAAGATCCCTGCAGTACAGATGCAATGCAGATCTTTTCATCCATAATAACAGCTGATCCTCTCCTCCGAGCAATGTTCTGTATTAGACACAGCTAGAGAGTCGGTTGGTGTGTGTGTGTGTGTGCAATTTTTCGTTGTTGTTTACTGTGTTAAAGTGCCACTTGACTGTACTTACTTGACCTACTATAACACACATACACACACACACATACATATATAAGTCATCCAGCATTGGACACAGTCTGTTATTGTCCATTACGAAAAGGACAGCAAACAGTTTCTTGTTTACTTCAAAGGCAGTTTAAACCACTTTACCTTGGCTCAACTGAACCCTGATGAGGAGTTGGATGTTTTTACTGGATCATGTGTGTATAAATGACTAAGTGGGGGCATTGACGTTCATTTTCACCAGAACATTTGTTTGACAAACCGTAAAATTGCATCAGAAAATATTCTAGTCTTTACCATTGAATCAAAAAATGAGTTTAGATTCTGAACAAATCCTCATATCTTTCACAAATCAATTTATAAACCTTAAAAATCAGGTTTTTTTGCACAGTTCCACTTATTCTTCACATTTATTTGAGAGGCGATCTCCATTTCAACCAATTTAATCCGCTCAATGGCTTCATTCTGCCAATCAGCATAATTATTGGATTAAAATTTGGATCATTCCTCAGGTTGCTGTTTGGCGCTCGCTGTAGTATTTGTTGGATCTGATCTGAGCATTGTCTTGGCATTTTGGATTTAATGGGAGTAAACAGAATGTAGAAATATGACATTTCACGATTCAGCCAAACAGCTGTCCTGGGGGAGATGCTGGTGGCATCAGTCCATTATTCATCCACTCAAGAGGAAAGAAAACCATTAAATGTATTACGATCAAATTATGTCATAATTTTTCCACTAATCTGCTCTTGTGAATCTGCTAGCAGCAGAGGTGGCAGCTAACTGTAATGGCTCAGAAACTTATATTCATTCATTATCCATCTCTGGCCCTTCCTCAAATTTGAATAATATTTAATCTACTCACGGTGCGTTTCAGTTTCATTTATGATTGGTTGTAAATTTGAATTAGGGCTGGGGAAAAATCTGTCTCGATATTTTTCAGGTGTTTACAATATTTAATGTATGAATGTGAATATTTATTTATTAGGTGTAAATTTGCTGGGTGATTTTTTTTTCGCCATTTTGACCAAACAACTACATGTTGCCAAATAAACTAAAATGTTTAGTGCAAATAAGATGATTTCCTTGCTATTTTGCACAACATTAACACTAGAAAGAATGATATTTAATCAATATTTTATCAGTATTTACTACATCAATGTTTAACTAGTCTTTTATTTTACTAAAATATTTGAATATATGAAAAATCTCAGTCTTTCATTAAACAAATTAACATTATTTTTGTTACTAAAGTTGACGTTTTTTAAGCCATGCAGTAACAGTCTGCTATATTGCGTTTTATTTTATATTGCAAGAAAAATCATCACAAATTTGTGAAATTTTGCTTTATCACCCAGTCCTAGTTTGAGTAAGTGAAAACTTTGTCCCCAGACCCTCAGTCTTCGAGTTTGAGTTTTCTGGTCCGTGTTTTTTCCTGTGATAATGACTTGCGCTCGAGTTCCCATAACGCAACATCAGAGCAAGAAGACAGGGGAACTTTAGCTTACATGCTAATTACAAGTCTCAGATAGTTTAGAATTGTAATTGGACAGTGTAATTGCTAACTATGCGTGACAGCAATATGGACACCAGGGACACATAAACTGCCACAGAGAGTTCTGGAAGCTAACGGGATGTTTTACATACACTATGACTTATTGAGGTCAAGCAGGGATCGTTTATTTAGCGTGACGAGGCATTAATTTGTGCCGAAATGCAATATATCATGTTAGTCCAAACATGGGCCTCTGTTGGTATAGGAACTAAAAGAAGAGATCTGTGCATCAGGGAATCCTACGAGTCCATATCAGCTGGTACGCAAAGAGTTGTTTGCATAGCCATTCACTTTAAGAGACTTTTCACACAGAGGGTATGGATATACCAATAAAGCCATCCTTTCACATTCAACACATAGCAAACAGAGGGAAATCTGGCAGGATCAATGCACTCTGCCATGGCTTGGGTGAAATTTACTGTAAGAACAATACTGAAAATAGATCCATGATATTGTTGTTTTTTTTGGGATAGGTTAATGGTGCATAAATGAAATGTTGATTATGCTGATGCTGGGAAAAATATACCTTTGCATATACTATTATTGTATATACTACTATAATAGTAGTACAGTATATGTCATAAGCCAGATTATGCTGATGTTGGGGGATATACTGTATATATATATATATATATATTTAGTAGTATATACCATTTTTATGTATTAGTAGTATATATCATAAGCTTGGGATCATTATGATTTTTTTTTTGTCTCTTATGTTCACCAAAGCTACATTTATTTAATTAAAAATACAGTAAATATAGTAATATTGTAAAATATTATTACAATTAAGTTTAAAAAAATATATTTTAATGTAATTTATTCCTGTAATAGCAAAGCTGAATTTTCAGCAGCCATACCTCCAGTCTTCAGTATCACGTGATCCTTCAGAAATGAATTGTAATATGCTGATTTGGTGCTTAATTATTAATAATGGTTCTCATTATTATCAATGTTGAAGACATTTTTTACTGCTTAATATTTTTGGGGAAACCATGATGCATAATTTTTTTCAGGATTCTCTGATGAATAGAATGTTCAAAATAATTTTTTTGAAATAAAAATGTTTTGTCTTTACATTTTAAATTAATTGAATGCATCCTTGTTGAAAGAAAGTATTAATATCTTCTACTTATTATAGTGTGTCATGGTTTCTACAAAAGAATATTAAGCAGTAAAAATAGTTTTCAGCATTATTATTTCATTATTTTATATTTTGCCCAACATCAGCATATTCAACTTTTTTTTTGTGCAACATTAAACAATACAAAATCAAGGATAAATAAGATATTGTTAAAAATAATTTGTACATTAATAACATTATAAACAGTAGTACTTTTCCAATACAGTGAAAGTAAACACTGTGCTGAAACTCAATCAGAATTGGCAAGTCAAAATGAATTGAGAGAACTTGTGTTGAAGCTTATGATGTCTCTATGGAGATTTGATTGACATCACATTTGATTGGACATGAACAGTAATGACAAAGTGGTATAGCGTTTGGCAGATAGCAGTAGTAGAGGAGCATGATGGAGAGAAAATAGAAGAGTCTGGCCCAGAGGCTGGCCAAGAAGCATGCCGAGTCGTCTGATGGACACTTTTGAGGTAAAAATAGCCGGCTCAGGGGGGTCAGTAGGAGTTTGACTTGCTTTGATCCAGCGCTTACTGATTTTCCATACTCAGAATCTTTAAAAGGTCCTAAATGTTGTAATGAATCTCGCCCCTTTGAAACTTGATGCCCAGTTGAGATTTGAGTTGTGACCTTGAAACCAGACAGCATTTCAGGCAAGATTCAGCTTCAATGAAGGCTCCAGCCCCCCACGGCCCTCTCCACACTGTCCCATAATTGCCTTCAATGGGGAGCTTTCTGCTGCAATATGATTCCATCAAACCGGCTTTATGCTTGGTTAACCAATTAATTTTCTACTGAAGACTTCGATATGAGGAAGATTTGAACATCCTCACGTGGGCAAAACTAAATATTTTCTCTCTTAAGAAAAGAGAACGACGGTGGTATTCCTTCACAGATCTCACATTTTGTTCCTGATCAGCAGTTGGCTGTGAGTGGGTAACATTAACCGCATTCCTGAGAGCTTGCCAGACACAGGGACAGAGAACATTCCAGACAGCCATCCCTCCTAAAAATGACTTCAGTGCTTATATTTGAGGCTTTCAACTGTATGCATGGGTGCAGTATGACGTTGCGTTGTGCATCACGGTTCCTGCTGTTTTTGGAGTGGAAGTCAGTTTTATTTACTCCATTTTCCTGCAGTTATGTAATACAGCATACTCAACATGAATCATTTATCTATCAGATGGCAGATTCTGGTATGCTACACATAAAAATGCTTTAGATCTACTAGCACGAAGTTATTTTAATAACATTATATGTACCCTTGTTTACAATTGATTTTTTTTTATTACTGAAATAATGTACTACATTAAAGAAATATGAAACTAATTAAAAACTTTAATTAGTTGAGCAAGCTCAAATTGTTTGTTATTCTATTATTAAATTATCTATTGAAAAAAATAAAAAATAAAATAGTGTAATTAAAGTATTTTACATTCTTCTGACCTGAATAAATCAGGCTCATTTGTTATCAATAAAAGAAAGGCATTTTAATAGAGAAGTTTCAGTTTTCCACCAAAATAAAATCTCTATTGTTTGAAAAAAACAACAATCAGAAATATTAATACGGCAGTTTTACTGTTTAAAATAATAAATAAATAAATAAATGAAACTCTCAGTAGTATTATAGTGATATTTATTGATTAGTTTATTTTTTAAATTGATTAAATAATAATAATAATAATAATAATAAATTAGGCGTGTATCCTCAATATTGTTTTTTTTTTTTTTATTAAATAATACACATACAGTTTCATGGCCAGTAAAATATATATATATATATATATATGGCAGGTAAATTTTCTGAAGTCAATCGGTCATCGGCAGGTGTGAAAACTTTTTCATTTTAGGCCCTCACTAAAATGATATAATTAAAAAAAAGGGTTCTACATTTAAAATAATAGTGTCCACACCACAATTACGCCACAGAGAAGCAATATCATTGGAATCACTTTCACAACCTTTTTTATCCAGCTTATGAATAATAAAAACATTTACAGCCAATCAAAATCCATCCTTCTTTAAAGAGTTTGTGCATTTAAAGTGGCAGACAACATAACTAAACTAGACGCTTAGAATAAACAGAACTTTATTTTGCATTGGTGTGGATGCTAATATAGATATATTTATTGTTAGCATTCTTGGTGTGAATGGGCTTCGGTGTGAAGGTCAGAGCTGAAGAGGATTCTGGGTAACATAAGAACACAGAGTATTGTTCATGATTACTTTCTGAGTTGCATGCTCTCTCGTCTGTGTGTAATTTATGTATTAATGAATTTTCTGCTATGCCGAGTCTTAAATTGCTTTGACCATCAAATCACGTTGGCATAAGGGCACATTACACACACTCACACACACACATTCATCATCTCAGCATGCACTGATCTTTATGTTTATTGGTTTTTCGGTCACTGTTTGCTTGTTGATCTGAGGTCAGTAATCTCATTTTACAGATCTGCTTAGGGAAACTCTCTCTCTTTTTCTTTCTCTCACACTGTTGCTTAATTAGTGCCTTGTCTTTACTGTTCCATATGTGTGTGGAGTGAGCCTCGTGAAGAATAACGGCAGGATTAATCTTGGCTTGAGCGTGCACAGGCAGCGCAGAAGAAAATGGAGTCCATCCCTGCTCATAATTTGCTGTTTGCTCCTCCGGACAGGCGTTTTGCTCAGACACTTGAGCCAGAACTGACCTAAAGGCTTTAAAGTGCAGCGGTGTTGACCTCTCTCCTCCAACCATTATTATTCTGGGCCACTCTGCCTTAAAGGTACAAACTCTTATTAAAGGCAGTGAAAAGAACAAGTCAATGTTTCTTATCTATTGCGAATCCTTTTTGGCTATCTCTCTTATTCTCTTTCTCTGGGGTGGCATTTGGGAGTCCTGAGCAGCATTTGATTCAAAGAAACAAAAGTAGTAGTTTCTTTTAGTACAATAAAAGACAAAGAAACAGACAGAAAAAGTTACATAAAAGGCTTTAAATGCACAGTTGCTTTGGAGATTTGCTGATTTTTGCACAAAAGTTGTTCAAAAGTTTGGGGCTGATACATTTTTTTAATGTTTATAAATGAAATCTTATGCACACCAAGGCTGCATTTAATTGACAAAAAACAAAAAAACAGTAATATTGTGAAATATGATTAGATTTAAAATAGCTGTTTTAATATATTTTAAAATGTAATTTATTCTTGTGATTAATTTTGAAGTAGAATTTTCAGCAACCAAAAAAACAAACAAACAAAAGTAAAGGTAGCTGGCAAAGAAAAAAAAAAAAAAAACATTGCCCAAAATATATATTTAAATATACTAAATGTTATGCTGTAAACAGTGAAGCTTAATAAAAATATTTTTTGAAATTGAAAATATATTTAGTTTCAACCATCACACCAAAATATATTTCAAAATGTATTTTGGGGCAACAAAATACATTTCCAGTCGTATAGTAGCCTGTATTTAGACTGAATGCAAAAGTATATAGAATATGCTAATGAGATCAAAACTAGATTTATAATGATTTAATAATGTTTTATTACATTTTTAAGTGCTTTTAATTAATAAATTAATACGTTTAAATGCTTTTAAAAATATATGGTTTTGCAAAAATATATTAGTGGTAAATTAATTCACGAAAATTGAAAATTTGGATTAGGATTAGACTTATTTTCTCAAATTTTTGGCAATTTTTGTCTTTTTTTGTATGTGTAGGATGATCCTTCAGAATTCATTATAATATTCTTATTTAATACATATTATTATTATTAATGTTGAAAACATGTTTAATGTCTTTGTGGAAACTGTGATACATTTTCTTTAGGATTCTTTGATGAATAAATAATGTTTATTGAAATTAGAAATAATAATAATAATAATAATAAAATATAAAATAAAATAAAATAAAATAAAAAGACTTCCTAACCCCAAAACTTTTGAATGGTAGTGTAGTTTTTTTTCTCTTTTTTTTTCTTCCCTATTCATAAAGTGGCACAGGCATCTTCTCTTCTCTTTTGATTGAGTGGTGGTCTCTCACTGCTTGCTCAGAAAAGCCTGTGGGCATCTCAGGCAGGTTACAGGTGAGGTCCTGTGCAGGTTTCCTGTCTTGCTCCCGCGCCCTCGTGCCTGCGTACATGAGCCAACCTCATAGTGCAGCCGAGCTGAAAGCATAGATTATTAATAGAGCAGATATAGCCTGTGGTTTCAGGACCAGAATAAAACAAACGTTGATGCTTGTCATTTAGAATTACACTGAGCCACTGAGCATTAAAGAGGCCAGTTATATAGACAGGTACGCAGTGATCCAGGCTAAGCGAGGACGTGTGGGCTGTCCATTCCATTTTCTGATAAATCCACAGAAACCGCATTTATTTCATTATTTTTATGGGTCTTTTCACATCAGATTTGTTTGGAGATGCGATTGTCGGTATTATTCCTGTCAGGCACTAAAAAATCCATCCTTTTCTCTGTCCAAGTCCAGGGGAGATACCAAAAGCAAACTTTAAAGTCTCATTCCGTAATGAAAGAAGAGAGGGATGAGGCGAATGCATTGGAGGTCATCAGTTATCTGTTTTCCATCAGACTGCTTTTGGAAAAGGCAAATATCTCTGTCAGATAAAGAGAAGAACGGTTGATGTTCTTGTCTCTCTGTTTCTTTCTTTGCATCTATTTTTCTGGCTTTGCATTTAGGCGGGTCTATCCAGTCAGATGAATAGGCATGTTTGATCACGTAGAGTTGCCCCTGGAGCAAGATATGCATGAGGGAGAGAAAGAGAGAGAGCAAAAGGACCCTCACCGAGCTATTCATGAGCTTCTTCTAACGCAATGCAAATGAAAGGTTTCTTGTATCGGTTGAGTTCTATTTTAGGTGTGTGAAAAGCAGCATGGAGACTTGCTCAGGGAGATACTCGCTATACAATCCAGGAAAGGCAGGCTGAATGGACAGGAAGTGTGTGTGCGTGTGTGTGTGTGTGTGTTTTGGCACATGTTTGCATGTGTGTACAGTGTTGAGCGTTTCGAGGATCTGATGGTTTGAGGGCTGCTCGACCCTCTCTGCTCACTAACACTTACACTCTCTTGAGCCACAAGCCGCGATGCTTATCAGAAATCTCTCACACTGTAAAAATACCACATGATGGCTTATGACGATGTTTTAGAGTTTTGTTCTCTTTTAATAGAAGTGTCTTCCACAGTGCTAATTGTCTGCATGAGAAGGTGAATTTTATTTCCCACAAGTAAATCAACATCTTTTGCAGGTCTTGTATGACATTGATTTCAAACAAACTTATTAAAATGAAGTAAACTACTATAGAAATGAATGCATTTATACAGCAAGGACACATTCAATTTATAATTAAATCATTATTTCGATTCTTTCTATTAATCACAAAATCCTGAAAAAATTAATTCCACAATCATATTAAGGTTTCCACTATTATATTAAGCAGCACAGCTGTTTTCAGTTGAGTTATGGCTGCTGAAAATGCAGCTTTGTCCTCACAGGAATAAAAAAAATCAAAATTGTTTTTAAATTGTATTGATATTTCACAATATTACTGTATTTATTGTATTTTGTGAAATTGCTGAGCATTAGAGACGTCTTTCAAAACATTAAAAACTCTTAGTGACCCCAAAATTTTGAATGGTAGCGTATAGTATACTATATATTGCATTACTTTATTCATTTAGCAGATGCTTTTATCTTAAAGACTTGCATATAAGGAGCACCGCAAGCAAGTGGCATCAGTATTGCAGTCTACAGTACCAAGTCTCAAGTGGAAGATTAGATTAGTACACAAGCTGAAATGCAGAGAGGAAGAGAAAGAAAGTTGTTATTACAGGAAATTCCTTTGTTTATGGTGGAGCTTGCATGTGTTTATTGAAGGCTGTGATGGTCTGAACAGATCAGGTCGAAGTTTGCCGTTCCTTCAGAGGAACAGAGAGCGAAGGTTCTAGAGAGCTTTATTGTGAATCAGCCATCATTCACTAACAGTAAAAAAAACAAAAAAAAAAACAGAAACCAACAAAAGTCCCTTTCTAAGGTGAGGTCAACTAGAAGTAGCTATTTAAAGGTAGTGTAACCATGAAACTTAAAACCTAACCTTGAAATTATAGGCTGATGAATTTTAGAACCCTAATCCTAAATTCTGATTGGTGGGTTGGAATTGTATTGATCAAGGAACAGGCACTACTTGGCTAAATCACAGTAAGATGTAAATACAGTAGCAGAACATGGTAGGTTAGTTGGGTAATGTAGTAAATCTGCTTTCTTATGTTGTTGACCGTGACTGTGATGTTTTGAAACTTACACTGAATGTACACTTTGCAGCTCCCTCAGACTGACTTCCTGGATAAAAAAAGGAAAGAAGAGCCTCAAAATAAGTCTCAGATAAGCTGTTTCTCTACTCTTATACCATTTTTGCTGAGCCACGATTGACATTATGAACTGTGATGATTGCCCACCCATGACATTTTCTTCCCACTGTTGTGCTGTTGTGACTGATCAGAAGCCGGGGCGCTGTCCATGGTGCTGCTCATTTGATTTGAGTCTCAGCTCCAGACAGACTCTGTCTAGCATGTCTCTGAAACAACTCAAGGAGATGTTCACTGTAATCCCAGTGTCCTTTTGGGACCTTTATGTCTTACTTCTGCAGGTACTGCGCCTTTTTTGCTGATTCATAAATCTGTGTTTGGAGAAGTAATATTGTTACACTGAAGAGCTCAGGCATGTCTTTGAAAAACTGTGAAGATAATCTCACTGATTTGCTGTACTACCTAAAACCTGTCAGAAGATTAATGTATGAAATCTTTCCTATAGTGAGTTAATGGCAGGGCTTTGCAATGACGTCACATCTCTCCCAACGAGAGAGCAGGGATTTGTCCTTTTCCTTGGCTAAGCCTCATTACACACTCTCACATACGCAGACAACCGTCATGTCTCTCCAGCCTCCTTCTCATGCTTCTATATCTGTATAATTACTAGGAGATCCTTCCTGAATTAGCTTCCCACTGGCCATTTCTAAGGCAGACTAGTAATGCTGTCCAGAAAAATACAGTATTTTATTTTATTCACAACTTACCATTTGTTCATGGTGTATTTAATGCGGATTTTAATATTTTGTTATTTAATTTTATTATTTAATTAATATATTTTATTTAATTTTGTAATTTATTTATTTGATTAACAAATTAGCATTATTTGCCGGCATATTTAATGTAGCTTTTATTTATTTATTGGCTCTGTTTGCCTGCCATATTTAATTTAATTTCATTTGTAATTTATTCATTTTATTAACAAATTACCTTTATTTGCCTTGTGTATTTAACATGGCTTTTTTCATTTCATTTCAATTATTTTATTTCATTTCATTTGAACAGTAATTCATCAAGTAATGGAGGCATGGAAACATTGTCTCCCTACTTAAATTCTTAGGTTATGTGCCATTGGCCATTGTTTAAATTATTATTATTATTATTATTATTATTATTATTATTCAATATCATTTAATTTTGCCGTGTTATTGAGAGTTGTGAAATTTCACTGGCATAGATTGGCATTTTGAAATTTTATTATCATTACAAGCCTTTTGTCTTTGAGTCTCTCTCTCTCTCTCTCTCTGAGGCATTGTATGTGTCTATGCATGTGTGTGTGTGTGTGTGTGTGTGTGTGTGTGTGTTTGTGTTGAGAGGGCGTATGTGTGAAGAGGGAGTCATGTTCTGTCATCATTGTGGCAGGGATATGAAATGTCAGTGCAAGGCTGTTGGAGATATCTCCCCCACAGTCACAACACACACAAACACACACTCACACACAGCTGAGCTCTCCAGTGGTTCACACACACACACACACACAGCCACACGCACGCACACACACATATAGATCAGAGCATGTGAAACAGCCATTTACATCCCAGTGATCCAGCAGGAAGCATATTCTGATGCAGTGCTCTTATACGCTCATGTGCTAATGGCCAATGCGAGGACGACAGCTGCCTGTTCATTACTGCCAGTCCCTAAATATGAAATGTGAAATCCTTCCAGTTCATTTATGAACCATATATGAAAGACAAGGGCAGTTGTGTTCAATGATGGTATGTTTTACAGTGTGGTCTAATTAGCATTGACATTCACTTTTTAATGTATATTTGGAATGAAAAACATTCTCTGCCTATATTTTATGCTTTTATGCAAGGTTTAATAATAATTACATTCAGTCAAACAAAGAGTGCATGACTTTACTTTTATTATAGTCCCATCTGGATTTCGTTTATAAATAATTTTGCCTATTTAAATTGGCATTTCTCCATCATTTACAGCTAAATGAGAGTGTTGCTATGGGATTGGTTTAGAGTAATTCATTCACCATAATACAAAATGTATATTTCACATACAAATACCTGTGATTATTAACATAATTACCTTTGAAAAAATAAGCAAGGCAATAGGTGGATGTTTTAATAAGCCTATGTATTTTAAACATACACAATATCTTATGCTATCTTATTGGTAGTATGTTAGCCCTTTTGATTTCACAATTACAACAGGGTAGTTATCTTATAAAATAGATTAGTATGGAATATTTGTAAATACAGATAATTCTACCAGTTCGATTACATTTTCATTATTTTCACTCTGCTTAGGATAAACCAAGTGACTGATCCAAGGATTCAGTCGGCTGTATGAGGATCAGACTGACTCAGATATAAGCTGCCTGCTTATCCAAAATGCAGGCATGGAATCCATATTTATTTGCAACACTTCTCTGAAGTGTAATTCAGCTGAAAAATCGGCCCATGAGTCATATGTCAGTGAGCATTTGGCTTGCCGTCAGAAACCATTCTGGTCGGGTTTCTCAAGTTTTGTCTTGTGTCTAGAGAGTATGTGTGATGATTCGTAATGGAGCGAATGAGATCACGGCACTTGATTGTCTTGTGTGAAGAAATTCACTCATCGGATGTGAAGACAGCTGAGTAACTAGTACTGGATGTTCCTGAATTTTCCACCAGCCATATGCTCATCTACCAAAACCTCCGATCTCATTAATAGTAACCTGGGACAGTGCTTACCATAATCCCTCTGGATATATACTTGGCTTGCATGTGTATTTAGACCATTATTATTTGATATACCTTCATGACCTGCAGTCCTAAAATCTGAGTACATATTGAAAATATGAGACTGAAAATTTATTTTAGACTTGTAAAATAAGATAAAGTTTTAGGAATTAAAACAAATCAATGTTATGGTGTAAAAGGAACAGAAATAGTTCAGATTCTGCACTATTTCTTGGTTGCTAATCAAATTTAACATTGATCAGACTGTCAGATGTTCTAGAGCTCAAGATGCTCTTTGGATCATTTCAAATCATGCTGGAGAATATGATCAGAAGTATGAAAATTTGCTATAAATTTGCTCAAAATCTGTTTTGACGAAGAAACATCAACTACACTACATCTCATCTACATCTACATACAAACTCATCTACATCTTGGATGCCCTGATGGTGAGTAAAGTTCAAGCAATTTTTTCAGTGAGCTGTTCCTTTAATGTTAATGCTTAGTGTTGGATCTGCCTACCCTGTGGAATTATGTAATATTTATATAGCTTTGTCAGTATTATTTGTTGTACAGTCAGTGTGATATGTTAGTAATGCCATCTAGTCCTGAGAGAGGCAATATAAGACCTGTACCACCCTGCAACACTAATCAGAACAGACTGAGCTACACATTGAATTCAAATGTTAGTATAGTGAAGAAGAGAGAAAGAAAAAAAAGGAGAGGGAAAGTTCAAGTGGTCAAAAGAGTGTGCTCTCTTCTCTTTTTATTGTGTTATTTCCCATAATCCGTTGCATCATCAAATAAGAAGTGTCTATAACCTTTAGTTTCAGTGCTCTGGGAAAAAAAGTACTTCAGTTTCAGATTCTGTGTGAATCTGTGAAACCACAGACAATACGAGGAGGAGGAGCCTGGCCATTCACTCAAATTTGAATTGGAGAAACTGCAATGACTAACAAATGAAAGACGTATATGGGACGAGAACATTTTATGGGATGACACTGAAATTCACTACAATAGCAGACAATTTAACACAGAAAGGCAGAAGCTGTATGTCCTGTTTTTATGAAATACTAAAATCTCCGAGAGTCACATAAATCAGATGAAGTTAAAACAGAGGCAAACTATGTAAAAACATGCAATTCTGTTTGGTTTATGCTTAAACTACTTGTCAATATGTAAACTTAATTTAGTATGTATTATTCTATAATCTTTATATCTCATGCCTCTTAATAAAATTATATATTTTTAAGACGTTTAAATACTGTTACAAGAAAAGAAGTTGAAAATGATGATCAGATTTTTTTTGGGGGGGTGTAAGTAAACTTGTGATAAAAAAAAATGTGCTAAATATCACTGTAGGTGGTTCATTGGCTCGTAATCATAGGGGATCCACTTTAATGCTACATAGCACCTATTTTTGTCACGTGGTGTAGAACCATAAGAAGAACCTCATTGTCTTCCTTAGATTTTAGATATGTTACTTCAATCTCATTTGTTTGCCAAGAATTGGAATTTACTACAATTGTATCAAGTTTTGAATCTTTTTTATGCTTTTCTGAGGTCAAAAAGTCCTTTGTGGGGGCTAGGGGTGTGCAATATAACGATTTTTGATCGTGGACGATAAAAATGTCTCCACGATCAGGGGCCTCATTTATAAAATGTTGTGCAGAAACCGTCCTAAATTTGATCTTACGATCGTTTCTCAGAAATGCGTACGTGCGATTCATAGAATGAACGTACGAACAGAAAACGAGCGTACACGCCTATTTCAGATGTGAAATCTATGAATTGCAAATTATCTTGAACTTGCGCGCAATTGAATGGTTTCAGCTCTCTGCCTTGTAAACGACTCCTAATTAATACCATTAACATATAAAACATCACCAATCATCATAATTTAGAACAGCGACCTGCAAGAACAGCTTACATTTGAAAAATTCTGCATTACTCCGACAATAAAAAGTGCGTACGTCTGCTCGGACCCTGACGTGACGCTAAGCACTTTTCCACGTCAAAGACCATTTTTATAAATATGAGCGTTGGCATAGATTTAAGCGTACGCACACTCTAAGATCAAATATGTGCGTACGCACGCTTTATAAATGAGGCCCCTGCTTTTGAAGAAAAATCGTAGTATCGCGCTACAGCGCACATTCTTTCAGCTGCAGTTCTGGCGCCTCCTTCTCAATATACTGTACAACGCCACATACATTCACATCAGTGTTAACTCAGTGGGACACTGCACGTATTCACAATCACAAAAGTACATTATTTACATGTGCCTTGCCGGGTAAATGTTTCATTCATGCGCTGGTCTGACTTTCACCCGAAGCGCGAAAACTAAAAACCTGTGAAACAGTGCCTGATTACTAGATGTTGTCTTTTGCGCTAATACTGTGAAAACAGCAAGGTTTATATATAGGCTAGGTTGGTTATGTCTAAAATGAAAGTAAACAGTTGAGAGAAAAACCGATGCGTGCACGTCTTAAAGGACAATATTCAACATGCAGCCGACTGTCATTAAAGGGATAGTTCACCCTAAAATTTCATTTCTGTCATTACTTACTCACTCACATGTTGTCCTAAACCTGTATTAATTTCTTTCTTGTGCTGAACACAAAAGAAGATATTTTGAAGAATGTGGGTAAACAAACAGTTGCTGGTCCACATTGAATTTGATAGTAGGAAAAAATACTATGGAAGTCGCTGTGGACCAGCAACTGTTTGGTTTTCCACGTTCTTCAAAATAGCATTTATGTTCAGCAGAAGAAAGAAACTCATTCTGGTTTAAAACAACTTTTCAGTGAGTAAATAAATGATGGTATAAAAATAAAACACTATGACAGAATTGACAGACAGATTGGGGGAACTATTCCTTTAACGTTAAAAAAAAAAACCCCGCAAAGGGAAAAATCACTCACTATTCTTGACTGAAGAACTTTAATACAGTTGCTTTAGGAATCAGTCTATATAGTGTTTTGTTTTTATATTTGTTCATTCAATTTCTTGAACGCTGCTGCTAAATACACCTATTGTATTTGAAAATAAAGCACTGTTTGTTTTATTTGTATATTATGTGTAGTTGTAATCTTTGTTCTTATTTTTTTAATAACAAAGATAAAATAATGACAAAGGTTTTTTCATCTTCGCCCACTTTGGCCTAAATATCTGCCATTCTTTTCTTTCTTTTTTTGTTTCCTTGAAAGGCTTTGTCTTTATAATAGGGGAATTAGTTTGGTTGTAATGCTCAGACAACTTGCAAATTAGTAAAACCAACATGACAAAGAATCGTGATAAAATCGTGAAATTTCTAAAAAGAAAAATTGTGATATGAAATTTTTTCCATATCGCCACCCCTAGTGGGGGCCTTGGAATATTTCCTTGTAGGAGGACCTTATGGTCAAAAAGATTGAGAACCACATTATCTTATCTTTATTTAGGAAATAAACTGTATTTTAATGTCATTTTTGTAACCCTTTCCCCAGCTAAACTAAGAGAATTAGAGAACCTTACAGGGGTTAGAGAAACTATACAGGGGTTAATGGGTTCTTTGTATGACAGTGGTAGTACCTTAACCACCCCAAAGAACCACTGAAGTGCCAATTTTGTGTGTGTGTGTATTTTTAGCCTGATTTGGGCTAAAACAATCATGTTTCTCAAACCATTTTGGCAGATTTATTGGCAATTCGTTACATGTTTTTGAAATGTAAGCTTGGCTTTCCACAGAGCTGGAGTCTATTTTGCAGCATGCGACTAGAACTAGCTGTCTGGGGTGTTATGAAGATGGCCTTAAAGGACTTTGGTGAAACTCATGATCAGTTCAGTTGGTGTTTATAATGTTATTCCCTTTACTTTTAACAGAGCGGATATGAGCGAGATGGAAAAAGGAGATGGTCTTATCATTTTCTTTCAGGCTTTTTCAGATAGCATATTTTCCATTTAACTTTTTAGGAACTCCTGAGCTGCTTCTTTTAACTTGCTTGTGTCAGGAAATGCGTTCTTTTAACACTTTCATTTATTAAATAAAAATATATTTCTCCCCATTATCATGAATATGGATGAGAAAAGAAATGATATATTCCCACTGAGTCTATATTTGTGCTGCTGTTAAATCTAAGCAACTAAGCACAAATCTTATGCAAGCTTGCAAACATAGTGAACATTAGCCTAATGAATATTCAAAAGGAAAATCTTCTTTATTCATCTACTTTATTCCTGTCTTTGTCCCTTGTAGTTTTAATTTATTGCATTCATTTATTTATTTATTTTTATTTGTTTTAAATTTATTTACTCATTTTCAGTGTCTTGCAAACATGTGCAGAATGCAAATTCGGTGAATAAATAAAACAAAATACTGTAATTCGCCAGTTGTTTCATTAAGAACTTTAACATTACTTGGGTTGAACTGTAAGACAGGATATGTTTATATTTATAATGCAATTAAATCAGTCACAAGTTGATGTCACCACAAATTTAGAGAACATTCATATGAATGGCAAGTAATTGGAAGAGGTTTGCCTGTCATCTTAATTGGCTTGAGTGGCAAAAAAAGCTCAATTTGAACCCTGAAAGTGTCTGTTTGTAGTCTGTGAATTCAAATCGGTTACTTTAAAAATCTAAATATAAACAAGACCTTTGCTTTGTGGGCAACGTGTTGAATTACAATGTGGAATCTAAATGGGTTGCGCCATGCTGAAGTGACCCGAATCGTAGCTGATGCGTTATAAGTAAAGAGCGGGGAGGGGTTGTTCATGTAAAGCTGTCCTCAATGTTTCTCACTCTCATTCACACCCTGTCTTGCGCGACCCTTAATTTAGCCCTCATTAAAATCACAGCAGCCTCCTTGAATTCACAATGCAGCCACCTAATTTCATCAAAAGCCAGCGGACGGGTAATCATTAATAGCACAACATCGGTTCCGATACGTCTCCTTAAGTAAATACAATGATGTTCCTGACAGGAATTACATTCTAATGGAACACATTAGCGCAGGGAGTGTGAGTCAGGCCCCCCAGGGCCCAGCCCAATGGGATTGAAGGACCTTATTAGTGAGGTAAAATCTCTCAGATGAGTGGCCAACCCAAGGTCCTGACCCAGTTCAGTCAGACCAGATCCCACAAGTACGTTTTTTTTTTTTTTTTTCGAATGGAAAGTGAGAGAGAAATGTAAAGAGAGGCTAGAAGAGGGGAAAATGGAGAGCATGAGAGCCCTCTCGTTGTGTGCTCGAGGAATCTATCTCATTCATGAACAGATGAAGCAGCATCCCGAACAAGCTCTTAAGTATAGGTAAATGAAAGTGCTCTTTAGATGAAAAGGGAATTTTGTATTCTTTTCTATTCGTGGGTTTATAAACCATTTTAGTATATAATTTTCAAGTATGACTTATATTTTACTTTGTGTTGGACTTCAGACATGACAGTTCACCAGTGGGTCAGATAATTCTATAAAATTGTCATCTCTAAACTCAGCAACAGAAAGGCCACTGGTAGTATGTGTGGTCATGTGTGGGCTTTTTAATCCCTTTAAATTAGCCTTTGACCGTGACCAATATTATCGAAGGACAGAAAAGATTACAGATATGCCTTGATGAACTCTTTCTGTCTGGATCAATACAGATTCTTGGCTTCTAGATATGAGTATGACAGCTCATTTCAATGTGTTTGAGGTTCTGGAATTGAAAAAAAAAATGAAAAAAACACAGCACCCCTCAAGAAGTAGTTCAGCTAAAAGAAGCCATCACAGTTTAAGTTGGACATTTTGTGGTTTGAGGAGTTTGTTATTTCACTAGAGGTCTTCAAAGTGGTTTCAGGGACCCCCAGGGGACCACAAGGGGGTGCTATGGTGTCTATGAAAAAATAAGGGGGAAAAATTGAGAGAAATTGTACAAAATGCTTTTTTTAGGGCTGTCATAATAATGAAATGTGATTTATTTTTATTTGTATTTTTATTATTATTATTTAAATCACCAAATTTGATCATACTACATTAATCAACATTTGAAGTGGATCAAAACTTTCATCAAAGATGTCCTAAAACCAAAATGCGTTCTTGTCTTAGGACGACTTTGATGAACTATTTTGATCTACTTCAAATGTTGACTACTGTATTTCATTCTGCTTTCAAAAGACAAAAAGGAAGGTAAAAGGAAGGAACAAAATATCTGGATATAGTTTGAGAGAAGTTTGAACTTTTTACTTCATTTCAGAAAATTTTCACAATATAATATAAATGAGTTCTTATACATAATTTTATTTTTATACACTTTATAGTTGCACTTGTATTTTATCTGTAGCCCAACATTGTATCACTGGCAGACTCAGACTCTAATTTTACGAGATTCCAATAAATATCAGACATTTGGCACACTTTGATCCATAGAAATATGCAGTGCATTCAAGCAATACGTTTTATTAGTATGTGTAAACCTATGATCATTACGTTGCAAGTGCCATGAGACCAATTCAGCCAGAGGAACGTTGGTTTACAAAGCAAAGTAATTGAAGAGTGCGGGCTAAGACTTTGAAAGTAAATGTCTTTGAAAACAACATTGAAGTGTGCTTTTAGCATCTAGCTGTTAAAGGGGAATCACACATCTAATTAATATTGGAGTTCAATTTATGAGAACTTAGTGAGTCACAGAGCAGAACGAAGCCTAGAGCGAAAATCGCTAGACTGGAAAATGGTGTTGGAAGTAAGGACATTACAAAGAGTTCAGTAAAGCCCAATCTACTGTAGTCAGTCCTTGAAAGATCTAATAAGACATTCTTTAAGGCAAAGAAGTTGTGTAAATTTTGCCGAGCCGGCATACTCTCTCTGTGATGTATAAAAGACGCACTGATTAAGATTCTCCAATGCGGATGATTTCCCTCTCTCTCTTTCTCTGCTCTTCAGTTCCATGGTTGCTTGGAGACCTGGAGGAATGCTGGGATGTAGAATGTGGATCCTCTTCATCCTTGTCCATCTCACAATGGATCTGTCTCTGTGTGCACCAGCAGGCCAAGGGCTCACGCTCAAACTACTGCCCAGATCAGTGCCCCGCCGGCAGCCGTACCCTCTGCCCACTCGGGACATGCTCACCGGCCAGTACTTGAGGACTCTGGGTGTCTTGCATCGTGGTGTTCCCCCTCCCTTGCCATCACTAGGCAATCACGGGGAGCTGGGGGGTGCCAAACAGTGGGGGCGGAAAAACCGCAGGTCACTCCAAACACGACAACTTTGCACGGAGTGCCCCTCTGACAAAGGGAAGTCAGTTGCATTACCAGAGGGGAGTAAATCTGATTTAAATCTGCATTTATCTCGCTCACGGAGGCAGCTGAAAGGGGACGGCTATGACTCCCTGGAGGGGAGGACCACCACAGTGGCAGGATTTATTGACTGGGGCCCTACAGGGGCCGACGAGGGGCTTGAGGAGGAGGCAAAAGTGACCCCGAATGCCACAGTCACCTCTTTAGCCCCTTCCACCACCACAGTTCCCGTAACTAGCCCTACCACACGCAGCCCCCAAAGGACGTATGCGGTTATTACAACCGCGCATCCTAAGAGGCACAGCACCACACAGCCAAGCAACTCCAGAGTGACTGCCAAACCACCGAAACCTTTTGGGGACACACCAGGTAGGGTATAAATCTGAATGGCAACTGTTTCTTCATTTAGCTTTTGTTTTCTAATCCGTGTAAGATACTTAATCAGCTTATGTTTGATCACGTATTTAAAATTCAGAGGCGGCGAAACACAAAGAGATATTTTTAGCGGCCAGTTTAAGGTCATTCATGAACATGGCGCAGAGGTCTTTGGGTCTCAAACCACAATGCAGTGCATCAAAAATACTGTGTGGGTTCTTTGAAAAACTGAGGGTGGAAAATACTCACGAAGCTGTAATTGGCACACAACTGCTCGGCAATTTACAGCAAAGAAGGTGGTTGAATTGTTGAAGGGCCAAGAGCATGCATCTAGCTAGCTTTTTTTTGGTGAAAATATTGGCTTAGTCTTAAAATGTTGTTGTGAAAAACCTCAGCTGCTGTATAATTATGGAAAATGAGCAAATATGGACAAAATAACACATGTGCTGGTGTTAAATGTTTGTAATATTGGTTAATAGGCTATTTTGAAAGTTTTGTGAAAGTGGAGGTGTGTTTTGCTTTTGTGGCTAAAAGTTTCTTAAGCAGGCAGAAGATTAGAGTGTAATACATATATGGTATGATTTTTAAATCAAGGCTGCAATTAATTAATTCAATTCATAGAAACCTGAATTTCAGCAGCCATTACTCCAGTCTTCATTGTCACATGATACATCAGAAATAATTTTATTTCAATTTCAAATACAATTCATGTTAAAACTTAAATTTGAACTGCAATTTTCAATTAAAATTTAGGAATTTAACTGGAATTTAAAAGGCAATTATCATTTCAACTCTAAATGGCCCGTTTTGAATACAGCATAGTTTCCTTTCTGCATCCTTGGCTGTTTTTGATATAATGCATTTTTTCAACACTCTACTGAGAAATAAGCATCATGATCATCTCTAAATCTTTCTGGATGTACTGGAGACCCGGAAGCCTGAAACCAGTTTTCATATACAAAATGTTGCTTGTTTAGTCATTAACTGACTGGGCACAGAGGCAGCAAGATGGTTTTAATGCACTTTTGCTGTTACATTTATCATCTTTGGCTCCATTGCATAATCTAGGCCTTGATACTACATGACAGTGTAGCCTACATATGGCAACCTCAGTATCCGTCAGTAGTATTTGTGAATCCTGGGGAGATTATTCTATTCTCTGTCCTAGAAGGATGATGATTGGCATTAGCTCTCATGTTTGCCATTAGGCTGCAATCTGTCCTCTGTGTTTGGTATTGCACAGCATTAGGCTAGTCATCCATTCAGTGTGAAGTCCTCTGGGTAGATCAACTATTGTGCTCCATAAATCTGTGCAAAAGGGGAAGTGTCTTGACACTTTCTACAAATTGGCTTGACACTATCTGTGTATGCGGTGCACTGAGATCTGTTATAGTGTACAAAGTGGGCAAAAGTTTAATGCACAATTAAGTTTACACAAAAGCGTGGTTCATCGCCAGACATAATAAAAGACAGATACCATGACCCCTAAAACTGACACGTTGCCGATATGCAGAAAAAAAAAAAAAAAAGTTTTAATCCCCAATTCTACACTACAGATCTGCTGTATTGCGAAGTTATTCATCTTCACAAGTTTTGCACATTAGGCATGCCATAGATTACATTAGCTGCGAAAGATATTAACAATAAAGACTCCCATAAAATTTGATTCATGGTGAGTTATATACAAGCGAGAACAATTTTACGACTCCTCTGAATGGAAACTTACATACATCCATGCATGTCGAATTGTATTTCAGCACAAAGGTCAACCTCCAATCAAATGTCACGGCCTCATTAACCACAGGAATGATTAGCAAAATGAAGTCAATCTGGAGTGACGACAGCAGTGTCATTACATCTAAAGGCCAGCATGAGGTTTCCCTTAATCTCTAAAGTGCTGTTCAAATAATCCTCCTTCATTTCTTCTGATCTTTATAAAGGCTAGGTGAACGCAAAATATCAATCGCACCAAACTGACAGTTCACAACTATATATTTTTATAATAGAAAATAGGGTTGGACATAATAACATTGACTGCATCAATGGGTTATTTTTGCATTATTTATTTATTATTAATTAGTTTTGCAGTTCTGTTTGGTGACATTAGTGTTGCATGACCTCACCTTTGAAAAGGATGGATGGCCTGATTGCTGGTGCCCTATCTGACCAGTATCAATGTATCATCTTAAGTGTTTTGACTATGACCATATGTTTTTATGGCTTTTAAACATAAAATATTTGGTTTTCTGCAGTGTATTAAATACTGTTGTTGCAAGCTGGCAATGGCAACTAGCAGGCTAACATTGTTGAGGTTTTGCTAAAACAGTATTCAGTTAGCATCAAATATATATATATATATATATATATATATATATATATATATATATACACACACTGTAAAAAGTGATAAGTTGACTTAACTTAAAAAAATTGAGGAAACCGTTGCCTTAAAATTTTTAAGTAAATGATAATTTAAAAAAAATAAGTTATTTGAATTGTAAAGTTCACTTAACTTTTTTTTTTTTTTAATTATTATGTACTTAATAATTTTAAGGCAACGGGTTTCCTCAATTTTTTTAAGTTAAGCCAAACTTATATATAATACATATACAGTAATATTTTCTAAAATAGAATTCAGTTAGCATCAATACATTTAAAAAGAACCATGTTGCTAAGAATAAAATTTCTTATTTTTGTGGTGAAAATGTTAAAAACCATTTTCTCTCAGAAACTGCTAGTAAATAATTACAATGAAATGGAAAGTAACACATTAAAATGTTAAGTGGAAAAACTGAAATAGTATTTTTTTGTAAAATCTCAAAAATTGAGCTTTGACCCAATTTAATTTCTATTGTTCCAAAGATGTTCACATTACAAGAATGATTAAGCAGTGCTACTTTATGCTAACAGTTTGCTTAATACAAATAATCTATATAAAAATTGAATGTAAATAGTTATTTTGTGTTTTGCAGCAACCCTGAGGTAGTGGTTCACATTCTTAGCGTGCTGTCACAGTATGTGCAGTAAGCAGTTTAATGTAATATTTGCTGCTAAATTCATTTGACTGGTTTGTGTTTTTTGCTTCTGAGTGTGGAAGCAAGTGTAATAGGCCCATACAGACAATGCTGCGGTGTTTTTGCATATTTTAATCATCTGGTGAACAGGAAGAATACCGGTGTTAATTGCAGTTTTAATACAACCGAGGCGTGACAATTGAATAATTTGTTTGCTGCACACAGTCCGTAGCTGACTTTTAAGTGCTATTTTGCCATAAGGAAGAAAAATATGGCAAGTCACTCGTCAGTGACTCTAACAAATAACAAGCAACCTGAGAATATTCAAACTTGATGGAACTACAGATGGAAAAAGCTTGTTGATAAGTAAATCCCTGATGAATAAATCTGTTCTACGCTGTCCACATGGAAAGAGTAGTAAACAACATCAAATGCTGCATGGTGTCTCTTGATGGTATTAGATCTACAGTATCTAAAATATCAATGCATTACGTAGTATGCTGCCTTGGAATGTCTTTCATATATAGTCTGAAAGCGAGTCCTATGTAGTGCCCTTAAGGCATGCCATAATTATCCATCTCTGTCAAGCTACAGCCGAACCTGTCTGATGAAACGAAATACCTATCAAGGTGAAATCCCTCCGCTTCCTCATTCAACGAGCAGCCCGGGTAAATTTAGCCTCTCGCAAACCTGCACCAGTACTAAACTGCTTCTGACATGCAAAGTAATGGGGGGAAAATAAGCAATAGGCTGTGAATACAAAACTGGAGCATTAGACATGCATACGAGCGGGTGTTCAGCAGAGTTCATTTCAAAGCATGGGAAGTGCATGGAGGTCAGTGTAACTCTTCACATGCCTGATTAAAATCCAGGACACCGACAGCATTAACTCCTTTCATTATGGTACTGTAGATGCTTAACTATCACTGAGTTTCAGAGGTGGGGGACTCGAGTCACATGACTTGACTCGAGTCGCAAATTTAAGGACTTGTGACTTGCTTGACTAAATAAAGAAAATGACTCGACTTGACTTGGACTTGAGATCCAGTGACTTGAGACTTGACTTGACCTTCATGACTCGGCAGGACTTGACTTTATAACAGCTCTAATTATTATTATAAATCATTGCGACATAATTTGGTAAACAAAACGCAAGCCACTGAACCCGCGGCAGAGGTGTTCCGAGTCTGCGCAGTTCATGACACTGCACGAGCACAGGAACACAGCGCGCCAAATACAGGGAGCAAGAGAAGCTCGCGATGTTTGGATTAACACTTCGAAACTGTAACGTTATGCATTTGCAAAGCCAGGACGTCACCACTTCATAAAGGAAAGGTATGTAAACGTGTTCTTTAGTTGAAAACCACAGTGTTTTATCGATTAGTGATATTTCTCTTGAACCCAAAATCCAAGACATGTTGTCAAAATGGCCCTAGTATGAGTTTTTATATTTATAACTTACCATATTTAGTAATATTTTCAGCGCGGCTGCCAACAGTTCAGTTGAGTCCACAGCTTAGTTAGAGTTACGCGCGTCTCTAGGCAACACACTGAATACTGAACGAATCCAGGGATTTGAACGAATCGGTTGAGTGATTCAGTGGCCCATTCTTGCTTGTTTATGAACGAATTAACTGTTTTGAATGAATCGATTCAGTGAACACTTCTGTGATAAAGCTGTGATTTGCCACCACTTACTGGTGGCATTAATGTCATAGAGTTGGTCTATCAGTTAATTTCATATTTCTATATTCTTTTTTTTTTTTTTTAATTAATTATTTTTCCAACAGAACAAACAGAAAACAAAAACGAAAAAAAAAAAAAAAAAAAAAGCTTAGGCAGACCTTAAATGCACAGTTGTCAATTTAGTTCTTATTAAGATAAAATCAAAGAAATGGATAAGCTACAGGGGAAGATACATAAACATTAACAGCAATAGGCTTGTTGTTTTGAGCCATGATGACAATAGTTTTCAAGAACAATGTAGGCAATCATGCAAAGTGAAAGAAACAGTCCAAATAGGGTGTCTATATCCGATGAAAATTTTGGGTCCATTTTATTTCTGATATAAGGGGTGATTTGTAGTCAGCATATTATTTAAAATTGAATAGCATGTTTTGTTACACACTGAAATTCTTTAGCGTGCTCCCAGACTGAATCCCAGTCTTCACTGGAGATATTTAATGTGAAATCATTTTCAAACATCTATTATCTTTGTCTCCTAGGATGGTCAAACTCAATATAACATAAATATGAGATACATATTTTTATCTTGTATTTTTATAAAAAAAATTCTCAATTACAGACTTATCGGTATACAAAGTAGTATTTTGCCTATTTTCAAAATGTTATATTTAAAACATTATTATTTAAAATGTATAATTAAAAAAGTAAATTTCTGAGGAAAAATGAATAAGGTCGTGTGGCAAAAATATATTTGTTCCTGTTTGGTACTGTGACTTGACTTGACTTGACCCTTATCAGGACTCGACTTGACTTGCTTGAGGTGAGCCACTGACTTGACTTGCTTGATTTGTTTGTACTGTGACTTGACTTGACTTGACCCTTATCAGGACTCGACTTGACTTGCTTGAGGTGAGCCACTGACTTGACTTGCTTGATTTGTTTGTACTGTGACTTGAGACTTGCTTGAGACTTGATGGTAGGAACTTGGGACTTGCTTGAGACTTGAACATGTGTGACTTGTCCCCATCTCTGCTGAGTTTGTTGCAGGGCTCTTAAAGGGGTAGTTCACCCAAAAATGAAAATGATAAATTTTTAAGGATTCTCTGATGATCAAAAAGTTCAGTTTATTTGAAATAGAAATCTTTTGTAACATTATGAATGTCTTTACTGTTAATGCATCAGTCTCACTCCATACATTTCAATGGAAGTCTATCATGGTTTCCACCAATATGAAGCAGCACAACTGTTTTCTACAATCATATTGATATTTTCAAATAAAAGTTAATTAAAATTTTAGAAATATTTCACAATATACAGTTTTATGCCGTCTTTTGGTCCAATAAATGCAGCCGAGGTCAACATAACTGTTTGACTTTTATATATACATTGTGCACTTTGTGAGAACAGCTATAATCTATGAAAGTCCACTTTCATTATATTGAAAAAGAGCAGCTTGGACATTCTGCAAAATGTCTCACAAGTTTGGAATAAGTATGAACTTGGAACAAGTACACGATGACATAAATTATTTTTTTGAATGAAATATCCCTTTAATTTTCCTTTAATAGCCAGCATCCAAGACAGCCTAGAAACCTTTCACTCAGTTTAATGATGAACTATATCAGGCTTTTCCCCAAGGACCATTGCTTCGCAACTGTGTGCAATGCATCAAGTCTGAACTTCTCTCCATCAGCTCAGTGCTGACTAGACTATATTTTAGAGTCACGTATTAGTCCTGCTGGTGACAGCCTTGACTTTGCGGGTCTGTTGATACAGCACAGGGAAGATTTTATCGCTGCAGACCAAACATGATTCAGCTGTTTACCCATCAGTTTGTGTGTGTGTATGTGTATGTGTATGTGTCTATGTGTGCATTCAGAGGGGTCAAGGTTTGCCCCAGTTAGCCCCTGCTGGTAGGAACCGTAATTACACAATCTAGTTCTACAAATAGCATCTTTTTTCCATTGATGACCAACCCAAAGAACCCACAATTAATCAATTATTTTATACTTTGTATTAGGGCTGGGCGATAATTCGATAACGATAATAACGATTATTTATCGCGATATTTTCCTCGATAAAACGATATGAAGAGTTCGATAAATGTTCGATATAATGTTTATGAACGAAACAGCGCGACTGATTTGAATCGCGCCACGCGGACCGTTTATCCGCTCGGATCAAAGTTCAACCTGCCGCGCGGCGCGAGCTCACCAGAGCAGATGCGTATATTCGGTCACGCGAGCACTAAACAGCGCTGTGAGATCCAGTGTGAAGCGCGAATTCAGCGATGAGCACAAATGACTCCGTGATTTAAACTAGTTTAAAGCCAAACAGAACAAACACTGTGTGCAACAAGACAGTCAGAAGGCTTTTCAATCTACACATCGCCATGATTTACCATGGATTTACTGTAGTAACACTCACTGCACCATGGTATTGTGGCAGAAGTGTGGGATATTCACAATGAATTTTATTACAGGAGTAATGGTATGCAATTATATTTGTGATTAAGCTATAGCATGTGTGAATTTATACTTAATGTTTTTAGACTAACGTTACTGTTTTTCATACAAATAGGCTACTTTAAAAATATATATTTTTATCATGGTATTGAGGTGCTATATGTGTAGTTTTAACTGTGTTTATCATGATTTAAATGTATGCTACTATGGGAGACCAATGCTTAATTAAAAAAAAAAAAAAACACTTGGTCAGAATAAATTTAACCATATAAAACTGAGGTTGCTAAATTTTTTACATATGTTACTGATCTTGATAATGAACAAAAATTTACCTCTGCATCCTAACTCAAGCTATACTATCAAATGTGCATTTCTAAGAGACAAAAAAGTGATATTATTATTATTAATATTATCAGGCAACCCAAACCTGTTTCTTGATTTGAAACAATATTAGAACATGCAGAAACTAAGAAATACATTTTTCTATTAATGGTCTGGTTTCTACAACTTTCACTTGCAAAAATCTGGCTTTAAACTTAAAAAAATAAAGATTTTACATTTATCGTGATAATTATCGATATCGACTGATATGAAAACAATTATCGTGATATTTTTTTTTGGCCATATCGCCCATCCCTACTTTGTATGCATTACTACTTTTTAAAACAATTTTTTAAATGTTACTACTTGTTTCAGAAGGTTCTAAGAAAATTCAAAAGTAACATTCCCATAAATGTTTGCAAATTTATGAATGGAATCTTTCCTTAATGTTCATATAACAAAAGAAATGTTTTTAAAAACTGGACATCTTTATCCTTAATAGGAACATTACAAAAATGTTCTTAGAACATTTTTTTATTATGAGTGCTGGAGAGCACCCATAAACAAAGATTTCTCCAGGTATTATAATGTTCACAGTGCATACCTGTGTGATCGTGTGTGTGTGTCCTTTGTCTCCATTTAAGATGCTAGCATTACACTCTCAGAAATAAAGATACAAAACCTGTCACTGGGGCGGTACCTTTTCAAAAGGTACACTTTTGTACCTATTAGGTTCAAATATGTACACTTTAAGTACTAATATGTACCTTTTGAAAAGGTACCGCCCCAGTGACAGCTTTTGTACCTTTATTTCTGAGAGTGTACCATGAAGATCACAGATGGAGCCATCAGGTTAACGATGTGCGCGAGTTGATTAAAATGCCTTACAGTCCTGCTGCTCAGCACTCCAAGCTCGTTATCACCTCCCCAGGCTCAAAGGTTAATTGAACATTTAATAAGGAAAAGACAAAATTATGCATTTATCCAAGCCGGACTGTGCTTAAAAGTTAATGGTTGGAAAAATAATTTTTTAGTTAATTTAGTGAAATTATGTTGTGACATCCTAATAACTCCCAATAACGCTCTGTTCAATGAAGGGTGTTCAATGGTAAAATAAGAATTATAATAATTACTGGAGAGCCGGAAATATCGTTTCTACATTCCACTCAAATGCATATTCTCATCTAATCCTTCCCCTGTAGAAAAAACAACAATAAGTTCTACTTTACTGAGGGACAATATGCGAGACCCAGGTATAGTTGTAATCATCATTTGGAAATGCTGGATAATGTGTCACAATGTCGCATTTCTCATTATAATCAGTAACTAATTAGTAGCTAATTACATTACATTTGTAACTGTTTTATGTAAAGTAATGAATTACTTTGGATTGCTTTTACTCGCCAGGCTTTTTTGTATTGAAAATGCTGTCTTTCTGTGCTCCAATAATCTTTGATTTATTTACAGTGTAGTCTGATGATATGATATACAGTATAGGCTATATTTAAAAGGTATGACTTCATTTAGACATGACATTTTAAAAACATATACAGTATTATTTAGTCTAACTGAAATCAGACTTTTAATGTGCATGTCAACATACCGACTGATAAGCATGACACACTTACCAGAATTACAGTACCCATAATTCTCTCATACTACAACACACACACTACACACTTTTTTTTTTTTTTTTTAAGTGCATAACTTGAAAAAGATATTGTGGTGTAAATGCAACAATAAAACATTAAAGCATTTTATTATTACCTTTTTAAATAGATAAAGATCTACACTATCATTATACAGAAGATAACAAAAAAAGGTTAAATGCGCTTTACCTCCATTTACCCTACTTGTAAAATGTTACCCTCGAAATTGGCTGTAGTGGAAGTTTTTTCGTTTTGTGGCTAGTGAAAGTAAGACATAATGTTAGGTCACAAAGCATCCACTGGATGACCTTGTATTGTAGCTGCAGTACTGGGTTTGTGAGATGTTTTCAAATGCACTAACTTTAGGTAAAGTCGGTCCTTTAAAGTTATTGCTTTGATGTGTTCCAGTTTTATTAAAAGGCGACATTTTCCCTGTCAAAGGTGTGCTAAATTCATTCACAGGCCCCTTAGGGATGTGTCTTACCTGCATTGTAATACATGAACTATATTATGTTTGAAGTGCCTTCTTTCTCAAAACTGTTCATCCAATAGGGCCGTTTGGTTTCACCGAGGTAAACCTTTTAAAGACGTGATAAGCTCACAGGGCCGCTCTGACAGACAGCCATGAAGTAGTTCCATCCAGGACAACTTCATTATCTGTTAAGTAATACAATCATAGAGTCTACTTTGACCACCTCTCCCTCCCGCACTGTACAGAGCGATTGAATTATGCAGGGGAGCCTTTGACACTGGGAAAAGGCATTTAGAATAATTGCCTTTGATCCTCCTTGTCTTTCTCTTTCGCTTTTTCCTCTCCATTTCGCTCTGCTCTTGCAGTAAGGATTTGGGAACGCTGTAGCTCAGTGGAAGTCAAGTGAGATTGACATCTTGACATCTTCGTTAATTGGCAATCGTGAACCATCAGCAGGTGCGATGAGAGTTTTCCCGCGATCAGGTGGGGCGTGTGGGAAGACAACAAACGGAGCAAAGGGGGGAGAAGGTTAACACCCGGGGGAGGGAAGACTTCAAACCCTTTTCCCTCCTCTACAGAGCCAATGCATTCAAAATTAGAGTTGGATATTTGCAGTTTGTGGTTGTCGGTGGGTTGGCAAAGATTTTCATCAAGCCCGTTTCCACAAATGAATGAGAGAGGGGCACTCAGCAGGAGTCAACAGCTCTGCGAACAGAAAGCTGATGCAATCAAACGTAAATTCACAAAGAGCACAAGGATGTAACTGATGGAGATTTAGTCATTTTCACTGGTCTGCGAGAGGAGAACTGGTGCAGAAATAACAGTTTTTAAATAATGTACTGAGCAAATAGGATTTACACATGAGAAAGCCTGTGCTTGTATTGCTATTCCTATTATCGCCCATGAATAAGTTACGATTCCATTCATAAGTGGAAGCCTCTCATTCACATCCATTTTTCGGTGTACAAGCTTTTAAAACTTTTCATATTCAGTGGCCATGAAGCATAAATTGGGAAACTAAACACGTTCTGTTCCTGCGCTGAATTCTAAAGCATCAGTGCTTTGTTACATCACACTTCTTTTGGAACATAGGGTACAGCACAAAAGAAGATATTTTGAAGAATGTTTCAACTGTTTTTGCTCATACAATGAAAGTCAGTGGGGTTCAAAACAGCAGTGAACTCATAGTGACTGTATGGAGACGTTTATCTTCTTTTATGTTCCATAGAAGAAAGAAAGAAATTTTGACGGTGAGCCAATGATAAAATATTTTTTCCCTTTACTTGATAATTCATAATGAAAGATATTACTAAATTTATTCAGCAAGGGTGCTAGTTGAAATAAATGCTGTTCTCTGTTCATTAAAAAATCCTGAAAAAATGTCTAACTGTTATCAACTGATATTAAAAATCAATGTTTCTTGAGCACCAAATCAGCAGATTAGAATGATTTCTCAATTTTAAAAAACAGCTTTGCCATTACAGAAATAACATTGTTAAACTATATTAAAATACAAAACAGTCATTTTTCAATTGCAATAATGTGTCACAATATTAAAATTTGACTTTTTACAAAAAATCAAACAACTGCAGCCTAGAGAGCATAAGAGACTTCTTTCAAAAACATAAAAAAGTGCATAGAAATTCTTATATAGAGCAACACAAAGTGTGCAAAAAGAAACAGTTAAAGTTGTTTGTTCTGATTTGAAATCATAATATATCAAATATAAAAGGGGCTAATGGTACTAAAAAAGCCCCTTTGAAAGGTTCACGGGGACTTAGATTCTGAATTTGGCTTTTCACTGCAAATCCCCATATTACAGAAAATGCATAATTGCTTTTGGAAAATGATTTAAAAATAGATTCCTAAACCCCTGAGATTCTGCATGCGCAGAGAATATATGCATAGACTAATCATTTTTAACACACAGTGAAAAAGAACATTTTTAATAGCGCTCAGTCATCATGGAAAAAATGATTTTTCTGTCTCCTCATGCTCCTGCTGTCTGTCTCTCTTTCTCTCTGAGATTTCACTTATAATGAAATTACTGCATTCCCATTAAAACTAAATCGACTTCTTAGATTACTGTGAAAAATCTCTGGTGTTAGTGCTGGGATTTGCACCGAACTAATTCCAAGGTGTGATTTTGGTGAGACTGGTGCTCCTGTAAAGTCAATTTAAACTTGGCAGCCGCACAGCAGTTCATTTGAAGTTTGAAGGATCTGGATACTCCTGCATACAAATTTTAAAGGTCCTTTTATTCACTTTCATGTTCTTGCCTTTTGAATGTGCAGTCAAAGCTGTTGCTTTGCCATGAGTACTCCTCTAGCCAAACCACAACATGATTGAAAGCACTCAGTGAAGGCATCTCCTTTCCACTCCATCTCACTAGCCCTTTACAGCCATCTGTAGCTGCAGATGCCAGGCCTGGGCTGCACTAATAGAGCATTTAGCTGACAGATCCATACAATGTCCCGCTGCAAACCTCTAAATGTCCTTTAGGTACATAAAGGAGTGTCTGCCTCTGTGGTCTCTGCTCTATGGGGCCCCAGCAGCACAAACTCATAACCTTCAGTTAAAATACTGCCCCCTGTGTATGTGTCTCCTTTGCATATATTTTCAAGGTCTGTCTGTTAAAATGGTGCTATTTGGGTTTTATATTTGTCCTGGTTTTATTTTTTTTTTTTTAACTCTCTTTTCTTTCCACTACTGTCCTATTTTAATGGTAGTCTCATGACATTTCACTTTGTTAGGCCTAATTTTTTATCTGGACCAGTTTACTCTGCTATATATCACTGGCCACTAGTGGATCTTTGTTAATGTTTTTTGTACATCCTGGTGCTACTTTTTTTTTTTTTTTTATCATAAAGGCAACACTACATGGCATATGCAGTGACACAGTTCAGTGTATTTCCATATTCAAAACAGGACTTGATGTTATCTATGAGAATTTGATTGGATAATGAAAAATGTCTTATAGTATTATTGATAGCAGGGGATGTAGTGGAGGATAAACACAGCTCTATATTTCTTTTGTAGTGCAAAAAAGTATTTACTAACCTTTTTTTATTATAGTATTTCTTATATTCATAGTTATATATAGTTTATAATTATTTTCCCCCAAATGTAACAAAGTATTCAGATTATTACTGACTACTGTGATATTTTGTGCAGATATATAAATTCAGTTATTATTATTTATGATATTTTAATTATTTGACTAAAAAGCTAAACATTCAGTAAACTATTTTACAAACCTAAACTGTATTGATGACTAATTATAAAGAAAATTTACATTTAAAGTTCTTTTTCCATTTCAAAATTTTACACTTAACTATAAATGCCCACTCTGTTTTTTGTTTTTTGTTGTTTTTTTTTTTACACAATATCCCTGATTAATTAATTAATATTTTTTCATCTATTCATGCAACCTTGAATATGCTATTAAATTTTGATGAAAGATTATGAAAACAAACGTTTCTTTTTTCATTGGAATTACGTGCACTTATGACACCTGCACGATAAGACCAGGAATGTTCATTAAGAAACCATATGCAGTCAGTTTTGCATTTCATGTTGTATTTAAAAGGATACAAATTTTGAATGGCTGTTAATTGAGGCTAACAGGGTCATGTTAATCAGCCAACTTTGAACTCTTTAGTACAATTGAAACAAACAACAGCCGGAAATAATTTAACAGTTCAGCTTGTTCTAGTAGAGACGTTTAATAGTATCTCTGGGCGTGAGGACTCTATGTCTTTGCGGTTTGGGAAGTTTGGGAAGTACAGTGCCTCTGAGGGTTGGGCTCTTTTGTCCTGATTATTGGCAAGGCGCCCAGGGAAACAAAGGCTCACCCCGAGCACCTGAAGCAAGGTGACTCCATCACTGGCAGAGTCAGGAAAGAGGGTGTCTGGTACCTCAGCGCCAGGCTGCTTTCCTCTTTTGACACTTTCCCTGATTGGAATTGGTGTGCCTATCTCTCTCATTGCAGGTCCAGGTGAGACAAGGTGATGTACGTCCTGTTCTCTCTGCCTGGGTGGCAGTAATAAGAATATAATGGGGGTACATTTGCATTCGTCTTCTCTGGTATTATAAAGCTCTATATTACACAAATGTGATGGGTTCGGTGTGACAGAATGGGGGGAATGAATCTTTCGAGCTGAAATCAATACATAAAACAACAGGCCAAGAAGCCAACGAGAGTTCTGACTCAGAGCAAGGTCGAGGACGAAGAGCTCGTCTCATAAAATTTCACAGATGCATAAACACCTGAATATATCACCCGACACACTCTCTCAATTCAATCTGCTGCCTTCCATCTCAGAGTGAGAGGAACGGCGCGAGAGAGAGGGAAATTTAAATAGCTGTCTGATATGTTTATGTGTTGGTGTAGCTGGGGGACTCCATGCCAAGGAGCAGTGCTCAGGCCAGGGACTGAGATAAAATTAATCCAGCACTGACCCGGACGCAGAACACAGGGAGGGAAAGTGAGGCGAGCTTTTCCCAGATGCATCTGCATGCTTCCATCAGTCATAGTGCCAGCTAAGCAATCAGGAAGGGTCAGAACATCAATATGAAGTAAACAAGTGCCTGAACTCCTGTGAACCTTAATGAATTCTCCTCTAGATCAAACAAGGAACCTGTAAAGCACTGCCTATAATAAATCAAAACTGCACTGGAACATATTTTTTTCAAGATCAGTTCACACAGCCTTGTTAGATGGATTGATTAATTATAAATAATCAAGAACAAATTTCATTATTAATTAGTTGGTCTGCACACTGTGCGACATCTGCTAGTGCCGTCATTTTACAGTACTGAAAAATGCATTTCTATGGACAAAACACATGTAAATAATAGAGGTCACAGATTGAGCTGCTGTGGGAAATGTGCATGATGCAAAATGTTCAAAAACATGATAACGAACCAATCTCACAAGTGTAAAGTAACACGACTTGCCCTTTTAGGTGCTTTGACAGATGTGTGCGCTGTTCAATGCATTTGGCAGCTATTTCCATATACGTAAATGTTAGAAATGACAGCAAACTTCACAGACTTAACCAAGCAAGCGCAAGTCTGACTGAATTGTGCATTGTGCACAGAAAGGGAGCACAATATTTCTGACTAAAACATAGAGTGCTGCAGTAATGACATATTTTTGTATGTCAACTCAGACGTTAGCATCACCCTGGTTGCCTCAGGAAAACCCAATCAGATTTTGCAAATGCCTTATGGATTGATGCAGAAAATAAGCTCTATGACCAACAAAAGTAAGTTTTGTTCAATTGCCAATTTTTCCAACATCTTTATCAGTCTTTATTTAAAAACATTTTCCCTGAAAGATTGTGTTTGAATAATATGCAAAAGCACAAGCTGCTTTTAGCCACTTGCTAGCAACAAATTTTCAAGACGAGTAAAAGCTTAAAAAATCACAAGGGGGAATTGCTAATTTACATTTACTAATATATTAAGTCATCAAATAAAAAGTGAAAATATCTTGAGCTTTTGTTAAGCAAAGACCTTATTTCAGGCATTTATCCAAAAACCCATTGACTTTAGGATGATGGAACCAAAAGTGCTAAAATGTTACAACGTTTCTGGATTTTGGCCTGTAAAGATATGCCATCCCTGCAGCACTCTTATTAATACGTGATGTGAAATAGTACTTAAAACTTGAATGATGCCTGACAGCGAGTCCGTTAAACTTCACTGAACAAGAGCATGCTTGTTCGCGTCAAACAGAAAGCTAACAAAATAATTCTGACTAAAATATGCGATCTGAAACAGGCCTTGAAAACTGAAATGAGGCTAAATTGGTTGTAGATATGCTGTTAAAAAAATTGCTTTTATTTGCAGTTCTTGTTCAGCTACAAAAAAGTATTTGAAGCACCTTGATTGTCAGTCTAATAAGTGTCACATTACAGTTTACTTTCCTAGACATAAATATTTAGTCAGCTCAATTAGTATGGTTGCTGAAATAAGACTAGTTAATATGAGGAGTTTGCTGGGAATTAATTTTCATACGCTCTTGATGTACCATAAGGAGCACAGCTCAGCAGAGCTTGTTGGCCCTCGAGGATAATGTAATCTGTCAAAACTGGCCCAGATGTTTAATGTCACACGCATACATACATACATACATGTACAGGTTTGTAAACATGCACACGTGCACAAAATCTCTCTTTCTCTCTCTCTGTCTCGCTTCTGTTTATATCCCTTTCTTTTTCTTTTCTCTCGCTCTCTAGTATTGATTATTCAGCCAGAACTTGAGGGGCTCAGCATCCCAGAGGTCGGCAGGGTTAAGTAAACCAGTCCAGTGTTTTCTGTACAGCAACACAGTATAGCGAAACTTGGCCCTTCCTGCCAGCACTGAGACATTCCTGTAATTGACTCTAAAATGAGACATGGCTAACACAAGGCCACTAGAAAGGAAAATGATGTGGAAACTGACAGACGCACACACATACTGTAGCACAAGCAGCACTTATATTTGCTGCCCTGTTAGCTAAATAAAACAAATGCATTAGGAAGAGGATGCTATTTGAAATGAAATATTACTTTATTACTATATACTGAATAATGCAAACAGTCCGATGGTTTGGTGCTTGCAAACTGGGGACTGTGGCGGAATGTATTATTTAGGGGGTTTTTTCTCCAAAGGATAAAAAAATTATAGTTCTGAGTTTGTTTGTTTTTTTACTGACAAACACTGTTCACTTCTTTTTTTTTTTCTGGCCACCCCAAATATTTCCAAAATCAATTCAAGGAAGACTATTTATTGTTCAGATGCTGCTGATGTCTTCCTGAAAGTAAATATTTCACGCAGCATGATCTAGTCAGCATGCATTAAAGTAAATCTTGTTTCAGCTTCAAATGTTCATGACAGAAGATGCAAAATATGGTTAGTTGATGCATAAAATGTGCCTTTAAACTAAAATAAGGATTTATAAGTGCATATTTTGGCTACATTTCTATTTTGTTTTTCACATTCACCTTAATTCATTAATTAATTTAAAGAGTCCTGTGGTGTGACGAATAAATTATTTATATAAATAAATGTTTATGTATTCATCTTTGAGGCTCTTTGACGCTGCTTTTTTTTCTATTTTTTAAACGTCTGCTAATTGCATAAATGCAAATATTGCACTTAGTCTCTCAATTAATATATCATAACACCAGCATACATAATAACTGTAAAAGAATTAGCTAAATATTTTTTTTACATTATTTTAAATGTCAATGTCCCAAAAGTATTTCATGCCAACTACTCATATTTCACAATAAGTATCATTTTCACAGATTTGATCTTGTACTCATTATTTGTAATGCACAAAGGTGGCATAAATGTATTTACAGATGAATCGCTATTGTGTGACACAGCGTAATAAACTCTGAAAGTTATGTCTTTTAATAAAAAATAGATGTATGTCTTTTAAATAAATATAAAAAAACACATTTAACGAACACTGCAAAGAAAAGGAAAAAAAAAAAGGACAGGACATTATCTATTAATTTTATGGACATTAATTCAAGATACAGGAAAATCTATATGAAAAATTCCTTCATAATTAATACAGTATATTGTATTTTTAGGTCCCCTGTTGTTTCCAGTGAAGATAACGTTATACACAGCAAATGAGTCCACGTTCATATACTCTGTCGCATATTGAGTTGGACACTTAGCCCCATGTGAAGCTACTGTGCTAGGTGAGCTAAGGTTAACTAGTGTTATAACTCTGAAATGGTTATGTGAATAAATTAATGCTGGAACCGTGGAACTCCCTTAGGTCCCGTAAACTAACCACTCACATAAATGCGCCACGCCGTGCCGCATTCTCATATCCCAGATAGTTTAATATGGATGCTGCTGTTCCTCGCAGACCCGCACACAAACACTTTAATATTGATGGGGAAATCCATAAAATTGCTTCCTTCCCTCTTATCAGCTCCAGCAAGAAATGGAAGTCGTGGCACTCTTTATATCTAAAAGTCCGTAACTGCGGCTCCCCGCGGGGTTTCATTTCTATCCATTCAGGAGTGACGGGGTGAGAAAGACAGCGTAGCTCATAGTTCTTGTGACGCTCTTTATTCTGGAACAGAGAGTTCTTGTTCTGCATTAATTGTTGTTTGCTGACCTTTAGCCAGCTGGTGTGCTTGCCATCATCTCCCAGTCAAGCTGTTTCATGCTCCAGACTTTGTGAAATGGTCAAATGAACAATTGAATTACTGTAACGGTGGCAGACGGGGCTTAGAAGAAGCTACGCTGGCACAGATAGAGCGATGCATGTTAAGATGCAGAATCAGTGTTATTGCAATCAAATACCTTACAAAAGGCACTGGCGCTCACATGAGTTGCCATGGAGACATTGATAACTATGCTGTCTTTGTTGTTTTTTTCTCTTCTTAGGTCTGGCTGTTCACCAGATCATCACCATCACTGTGTCCCTCATCATGATCGTTGCAGCCTTGATCACTACTCTAGTCCTTAAAAACTGGTAGGAAACATTCTTTTCTTTCAGCACGGTGTCTTAATGTTTTTCTGTCTGTGTTCCTCTTGTCTGTCTCTCCCTATTCCTGTCCCTCAGTCTGTTTATCTTTTCAATCTGTCCTTTTCTATCACTCTGTCTGTCAATGTGGACAGTGACCCCTTATTGCGCCAAGCAATCCGGACACTCGTACACAATAGCTACTTCCCAAACCTGTTGAGCTTCCTTCGTAGGCTGCATTTTAAAGTACCTAAGATACCTTCTTTTGGAATTTGTATGAATCTTCTGCAGAGAAAGAGCAATTCCAGAGTGCATTGCAACATGAATGTGAGAGCTTTATCTTCATAAAGTAAAAGTTCATTCAATTGTAGGGGAATTTACAGTAAAGACCATCGGACCAGGTGTGTTGAATGAAGACCAGAAGTCAAGAGATTCGATCAAAAATGAAGAAAATTTACTGAAGATAGTTTCATCAGCAGAAGTCAGCTTCAAGACTCGAGTTCGTAGGCTGCTCTGCTTACATTACAGAAAAACCAGTAATTATACCCTAACAGAGGATGCTAATTGCGTCAATACATCAGTCAGCAAAATTCTGATTGGTTCTAAAACCTAGATAAATTTCCACATATGGACGCAAACGCTTCAAGCATATCTCCATCTGAATGGGCAGACGTCAGCGATCAGGGATCATACAAGATGGGTGTCTTCCGGATACCTATTTTTGGTCAGGATGGCGACAACTGGCAGAGACATTCTTCTAACACACAGAAAGAGAGCTACCAGCAAACACAAACAGAGCACTTATCAGAACTTCAAGGCCGCCTAGCCCTAGCTAGAATTTTATCAGTATGGTAATGGTTCGTTACAAACACACACTATGAAGTCATCATCTTAGAGCAGGGTTCCTCAATTAATTTTCGCCGAGGGCCGAATTCTGCCAACAATACCAAGCCAAGGGCCACTGACCTATATATATATATATATATATATATATATATATATTCTTATTATTACAATTATTATATTACTGTTGCTCTTGTTAAAATAGTCACAAGAAGGTCACAAGATAAATATTCAGATTTTTTTCCCCCAGTAGTCTGTTTTATTCAAACAATTATGAACATTTTTTCATTTAGATACAGAAGAACTTTGCCTGTTGAATATTAAAAACAAATGAACAAATAAAAAATCTGGATCTCCATGTCTGCCATGCAAATCAACTGATCCAGACTGGATCTCTTCTCTCCACTTTCCCTAATTACAGATTCAGTTATTAGATCTGTCAGCATTAATATTTTTACACTTAGATTCTTTAGGCGGGGATCAAACTGTAACACCGTTTGTCCCAACCAGACGTGACGCGATTAAAAAGTATCTTTTCAATATAATTTTTGTCCTAACCACCCGCAACAGCGACACGTGACAATAAGCGACACGGAATTCTATTTTAGAAATGTTTTTTTTTTAATTTTCTGCGACGTCACGGCAGAAACAACATACAAAATATGACAGTGATAATCTCAGGTAATGAATATGTGCTTTATTCAATGTTAAAAGTGTCACATGCGAGTTTTAATATTAATATTATTTTGCGTGCGGTTTATAGCCATAGTGAAAGCAACAATAGATATTTTACCTCAGATCTTGAAAATAAAGTTAATGTTGCTTTCTGATGCTGCGTTTGAATTTTCATGCCACCTTATTTGAAATTAACACGGGCCAAACTTTTTTCGCCTATTGAGGAACCCTGTCTTAGAGAGTGGAAATATAGAATAAAGCAGGATTCTTTAATATTTCTTAAGCGCACATAAGGTTACACATTTCACTCTTACCATAACTTGATTAATAGTCAAACAAGAAATAATGTAATAATATAATTAATATCAATATGAAGGATCTGGCAGCTGGGCATCCACTCCTTCACAATTATAAAATTATTTCTAAAAACAGTTAATAATAAAAATAATGCTAATAAAAATGCAAATAATTAAAACAATACGAAACAATAATACTAATACAATGTTAAATAATTTAAATAATTTAAAAAATAATTAAAAAATGAAATGTTCATTATCTAAGATACTGCAGAAAATATTACTGGTAGTAATATAAATTTTTAAAATAAAGCAACTAGAAACCGACTGTTTTATAGATACAAGAGAAAGGTTCATTACTAAAGAATACAAAGTAAAAATAAATAAAATTACATAAAATAATTGTAAATATCATTAGAAACACTATTTTACCCCAAATTTGTTTGTGCTATATATATTTATGCCAACGTATCGAGCTGATCTTCACAAGTTGTTACATTGAAATCAACTTTTATTGAGTCATTTCAGATCAGTCATTTATGAAGTTCCATTTCAATCAGAATGCCTATTTAGAAAACGCACAGCAAGGAGGCTCACTAGGTTTTGAACAGAGCTAAATCTGTTTGTGTCTGCCTCCCCAGTCCACGTTAAATGTAGGACAGACACAGCGGTTCAAGGTATGATTTTATGTTGGCTTTGTGAATTTGGTGCGTGTTTTTGTAGTTGTGCGCAGTCCGGGAATGGCCGACACAGCAGCCACCAGAGAAAGATCAACCAGCAAGAGGAGAGCTGTCAAAACCTGACCGACTTCACGCCCGCCCGCGTGCCCAGTAAGGTGGACATCTTCACCGCCTACAACGACAGTTTACAGTGCTCGCACGAGTGTGTGCGGGCCGGCATACCGGTGTACACGGACGAGATGATCCAGCACACACCCATCTACAAGACCTCCTACAATGGAAACAGGCAAGAGTCCAACATTAATATATATTCTGTAGAAAAAAAAAACTGGGCTGGATGTTGCTATTGCTGACCAAGTAGTTTGGGCAGCGAAGAGACTGCACTGACAGCCCAGTCCATACATTCTGATAGGGTTTGGCTTCCTCGTAGCATAGAGTAGATTCAGTGCTGTCAGAAATAATGTTCATTCTGAAATGCTTGAACACTGGACCAAAGCAGAGCAGAAGAAACATTATGCACCAATGTATACACTTTTAAAAAGTGATAAGTTGACTTAACTTAAAAAAATTGAGGAAAACCGTTGCCTTAAAATTTTTAAGTAAATGATAATTAAAAATAAGTTAATTGAATTGTCAAGTTCACTTAACTTTTTTTTTTAAATTATTATGTACTTAATAATTTTAAGGCGACAGGTTTCCTCAATTTTTTTAAGTTAAGTCAGCTTATCGCTTTTTACAGTGTAACATACTATTTAAAGTGCACATCACATTTGATCCTGGCTGTTTGCCATTTTAAATTTTTTATTTAATTTTTTTAAACTAAGGGGCCATTTACACCACTGAAAACAGAAAACCTTTTATCCGTTTTAGCTGTTTATTTACTTGACAATGGCGTTTTAAACGGTGCCTAAAAACGCATACTTTTTAAAACCAGTTTGAAAGTTTTTAAAAACAATACCAGTATTGTCATGATGTAAACTATATTAAATAAATTAATTAATTGAAATGTTTCTTTAGAAAGTGACATCGCCATCTACTGGTATGCATAATACAGTGTTTTAGTCATTTTCGTGGATCCATGTGAATGCAACATTTTGACTATGTTGCTGCGCGTACGCAAAACTTTTCAAAAATGCAAAGAAAAACTGTTCTTATTCTACTTGAATTATCTTTTTTCGTATATATTTTTAAAATAACAGTGCAGTCTCAGAATAAAGGTACAAAGTTAAAACAAAAAACGGTAACACTTTAGAATAGGGAACACTTATTCACTATTAACTACGACTTTTCCCTCAATAAATTAATTTGCTGCTTATTAATAGTTAATAAGGTAGTTGTTAAGTTTAGGTATTGGGTAGGATTAGGGATTTAGAATAAGGTCATGTAGAATAAGCCATTAATATGTGCTTAATTACTACTAATAAATGGCTAATATTTATTAGTCATTTATTAATGGTTTAGTTTTTATTAATGGCTAATATTCTAGTTATATGCATGCTAATAAGCAACTAGTTAAGATACCCTAAAATAAAGTGTTACCCAAAAAACCTTTTGAACCTTATTAACCTTTCTTAGTGCCTACAGTGTAAGAATAGAGTTTTGTACTTTTTTTCTGAACTGTCCTTTAGCTGACAGACAGTTTCCATATTAAAACTTTCTTAGAGAAGTTGCATCTTTAAATTCATCCTGTATAATGCACCACCGCTACAGCCATTCACACACAGACAGACTCTCTGGCAGTTGCATCATGTCTCATGCTGTTTTTCCTGTAGTTATAAGTTATTTTTGAGCTATTTATGACAGCTTGTCAAGTTAATAATAGTCCAACTTTTAAATGTCTGTGGTCTTAAACCCCCTGTATTCGGTTCCATTTAAACTGTTTTAAAACGCAAGAATGTGATAGTTTCACCATTCTTAAAGTGCTGCTTTTAACATGTTTTTCCCTGCTACAATCTTCAATAATAGAATAATTTAGCCTTTAATGTGCATTTTGAAAATAACCAGTTGAATCTGCCAGAGAGTCATTATTTTTCAGATAAGTATGTTGTGACAGTTGTGTATTCTTGTTTTTTGTCCTTCCATTGCCCTTGTCTTTATAAAAGACTGAGTATGAGCTTTAAATTGTATGAATAATTTCAGTGCTGCTTCATTTAATACTGTATGCTTCTGAATACAAAAGCCTAGATGAGAGGGTTTAGAGGAAATGTTAACTGTGGGCGCTTTGTTTGTGGTATAATGCAGTCGCCACATAAAAAAGGGTCTTGAATCAGGGAGTGGGACAGAAGTGCTTATATCTGCAGGATTGAAGAACTGATGTGTCTGTCTATTCCAGACCGTCGCCCACTGAAAGGCAGCTAATCCCTGTGGCCTTTGTGTCTGAGAAATGGTTCGAGATCTCCTGTTGAGGCCCTTTTACTACCTTTGGGTTGAGCCCACGTCTTCAATTTGTGCCCTGGTACGTACTGTATTTCTTATGGCTCTGAAGTCTATATGGTGTAATTCTGACATGCTTTTCCAGTGCTTGTGCACTTACTAGAAAATCACAGTTCCTCAGGGTTCAACAAGGATATTTCACTAGTCATAGAACTGAAATGAGTTGCAGACTTGTGGCTCATATCTTTTAAAATTGTGCTGAAACAGAATATATTGCAACAGCAGAAATATAGTGTCACATTAAAATACTAACATAATGATAACACTTGCATTTACATTAGGTATCATATAACTAACAATGAACATTTTGTACAGAAACAATTAGTGAGACATAATGAGCAAGACATTTGTTATAGTATTATTCAAACAATACATTTTTACAGTATTTATTAACCTTTGTTAACAGTAGTTAAAAAAGACAACTGTTCCCTGTTAGTTCATGTTACAAGCACGGGTCCAATAAATAATATTAACAGATACAACTTTTGAAATATTCTATTAGGCAGTGTTATTTTACTATCACGAGATACTTCAGTTTTATTAATATTTTGAATTATTTTTCTGTTTTGTTTCTGTTTTAATTGTTGTGAAAAATTGTGTACATAGTTTTTAGAATTTTTTATTTCATGTTTTTATTTTTATTTTAGTACATCAAGTTAAACTAAAATGTTTCTTTGGGAGCTAGCTGAATTAAATATTACATTTATTTTATTTAAAGTAACAGATTTTTATGGTTGTAGTCAACTATAATAACCCTCATATTAGTAAATACTGACTTTAACATTAAGATTACAAAATGCAGAAGTAGATTAAAAGCAGAAGTTTTTTAATTGTTAGTTCATATTAACTAATGACAAATGGAACCTATAGTAAAATGTTATCAATTACTTAATCTAGGTTAATGTTAATTTCTATATGTACTAATATACTTTTAAAATTTCAAGTTGTATAAAGTAATAGTTAATAAATAGTTTTTCTTATATAGATTTATAGTAGTTTATGTACACTATCAGGTCTTATTCACTATCACTAAGTTACACTGTTCGGTTCTTACTCTATTTAAAAAGTCATATCAATTTAATATTTAAATACCTAAATTGAATGTTTTCTACTTTCAGGATCTCATTGGAAAACCTGTGAATCAAACACAAAAGACTAAAACACAAAAAAGCAAAACAAAACCACAAGAACAACAACGACAAGCAATTACAAAGACGGGAAGTGAGACGAACAGGCAGTTTTGTACAAATGTCGGCTCTCTCTAGAAGTGGACTGAAGATGTTTATTTTTCTAGACTGATGCAGTGCTATGGATACCACTCCCAAATTATTTTCCATAGACATGTGATCATTTTAGAGATGATATACCTAGAGCTGATATATTATATACGTGTATTACTGCACATGTGGGTGTGCTGGAGAGGAGAGGCCGCGGGGACACTCTCTGACACGATATGTCTGCTTGTGTGGAGAAAAGACTCTCCTGAACTTTGTGCCAATAATGCCATTATGTGCCACTACATATATAGATGGGACGCGTTCAGTTTTGTGGAAAATTACAGACACATCAAGTAATTTCAGTGACTGTCTCCCAATATCAATCTGTCATCCGTTTTTGTATAAAAAGTATGAATATGTATTTGAAATATGTTTTGAAATAGCTGAGGAAATGTGTTACAAATGTCCAAAAAATATTTATATGGAGCACTATTCATTTAGAGGAAGAAAAAAAAAAAAAAGAACCCAGTGAGGAATAGTATACCCAGGTTTTAATTTCACTACATTGTTACTAGGCCCCGTTTTAAAGGAATAGTCTCTATTTTTATACAAACGAGGTTACATATGAGTCAGACAGACCCAATTCAACTGGACTCTTGGGACTGTTAATCTGCGAGCGGTGAAGGTTCAGTGAAAAGTTGAAGTTTTTTTTAAAGCTATCAAACAATGTGGAAGCCAGATTCAGTATTCATTTACAGCTTATTTGATTTGCCAAAGCCCTGCTTCAGACGCTCGTTGAGTTTCTTTCTTTTTTTTTTATCACTGATGAGAAATTACATGTAAGGGTTAATCATGTTTACGGACTCACAGACCCTCAGAGAGGTGTTTGATACCCATGATAGTTTGTTAGCTTGTGGGTCGAGCCTAAATAACACAATTATCTATTAAAACATTACAAAATAGCTAATAAACCTCCTCTACGTTTTAATTACAAAGCTTAATTTGAATAAATCACCAGACAATTATCAGCCTTGTGCATAGACTCATAAAGGACAAACTATTGTGTTACTTTATTTTCGTGCCTAGTAATTTGTGCCAACTTGATTTCATTTGCTTACTTCTATATTTAAATCTGCAACAAAACCATGAATGTCCCCCTTTCATTGTATGCTATGTTTTAATTCAAGCGAATAGTTTATTACTCATTACTTTATTACTATTGACTCAAAGGCAAATATTCCATCAGCAGAAACAGTCTAGTGCCAATCATTTTAATAGCAATCAGAAATGCAGTAATGTACAAACAGCATGAAACTTGCCAATCAGCTTGATTTATTGATAAAGTCAGCAGGAATAAATGACACTTTGGATTAGTGTGTGTGTGTGTGTGTGTGTGTGAGAGAGAATGTGTGCGTGTCTGAAATCGCAACTCTACTCAAGCATCACTAGACCAAAGAGCTCCGCTGTGGGAAGCAGTACACGAACAGACCAGGACAGTTATTCTGTACATGACGAGTAAAGAAAATAAGAGGGAGGATAACTGTTATTTTATCCTTAAACAGATGTTTAATGGTTACAATTACATATTGTACAAAGGCAAACACTGTGAACGAAGAAAATAGTTGTTTGCAATAGCCTGTCGCTGAAAGTGAAACATCTTGGAGTAAATTTAATCATAGGTTTTCAGATGTTCCTCAAAATGTTTATAAGCAGTAGAGAATTGTGATTCTTGTTTTCATCCTTGGAAGACAGCAATACATATGAAGTTCTTTTTTTTTTTCCCTCTACACTTGTCTATAACCGACCAATTTAGAGATCATGTGAACCACACTGGCCAATCATGTTAGGTATTTAGAGAAGTACTAATTATATACTGGAACACTAAAGCTCTGTATTATGTACATGTGTAAATGTATTTTCTATATATTTACCTCTATTCTATCTTGTGATTTTTTTTAAATCCTTTTTTTCCCCACAGGATCAGTGGAAAAGATTGAAACAGATTTTTTGTTTACATTGCATAAGTCGCTGCAGAGGTTACAGACAGATAAATATACACATTTTTGTTGTGCCAAGCCTCAAAAAAACAAAAAACAAAAAAAACTGTTGTTTCTGCTGTAGCTGTAGTTCTCCTAATAATTAGGAAATTCCAGGTCATTTGCATTACATTTTAATACAAGGAAACTATCACGGGATAAGATGCATTACAGGCATTTAGCGGGTTTCAAGAGTATGTTTTTTTGTTTGTTTGGTTTTTTTTTAGTCCAAGTGCTAAACGGGATTCTTTGAGGTAAAATAAAAAAATCTTTTTTTTTTTTTTTTTGGGTGAAATTAAAAACACTTCAGGTGTTTTGTCATTCTCTTTCTCTCAGAGAATGAAAATAGCTCCAAACCATCTCAGTCGACAGCTCAATAAACTGAACGTCAATTAAAAAACCTGAACAGACGACTGGCCCATGTGACTGCCAGCACAGGAGAGGATTTGAGCTGCGAGTCTGATAAACATGTCTGGAGTTTGACCGAGTGTGGAATGTTGACGCAGAGCTCAGAATCAGTTGAACAAAAATCTGCTGAATAAAAGGTTAATTGACTTTGTGCTAAGCCCCGCCTTAAAAAACTACTGACCAATCCTACTGTACTTTGCCAACAGTTTGCCATATCATAAGACAAACGTGTTTGAATAGTTTAAAATGCAATTTTATAGAAAATAATATAATATAATAATAGACACATTATATTATATTATTAAAATTGTGTTAATAGATCAGTTTATTTTGCCTGGATTTTAATATTATTGCATAAACATATCTTTAAAGAAAAAAATGAAGACAGTCGTTTTCATTCCATCCCACGTAAGAATAATGTACTTTTTTTTTCTTTTTTAACACCACTTATGGGCACATTTTACTACAAGTCATGCTTTTTATGTACATCTCCTATCATTTCCGATTGTAGCTTCTGTAAGGCTTGTACCAATGGGACAGAGGAATAGAAAATTGACCATTTTCATCTGTGTGTTACACCTGAATGTGCTTTCTCATTCACTTTGAGTCTTTCTCTGAATGAAACCTGCTGAATCCAGTGCAATATGATGTTTTTTTATATGACAAATACTTCTAAATCAGAGCCCTCCTCGTTGTTGACATGTAAATTACACACTGCTTATTGTAAAGGCTTATTTTGTTGTCATGTGTTGTATTTTTTTGTTTTCATGTGGTACTATACTCAGGCATCATCTATCTATGAACATGTTATTTTATAAAAGGCAAGTATCTAATGTTTACGGACACAAATCTTTGTTGGCTTCAGTTCTGTTAGTTTTTTTTATTTTATTTTTTTTGCTTAAGCGACGCACATTTGCAGAGTCACATTTCATGATGACAGGTTTCATATGGTGCAGAACGTACTCTAAAGGCCCCCAAAAGCCCAGGGCTGTCAGGAGAGATTACGCCAAATTCCTCCTTGTGTGACAGAGATCCGTAAAAACCGTTTAAACTTATAGAAACCGGAAACTCTTTACTGAGGCTTAGTCAGGGAGTATCTGAGATGGTCTTTGGCTTTTGATTTGCTGCAGGTACAATTTATTACATTGCTCCATATTCCATGCGAAAACAACCTGACACATGTCCTGTTGTTGCCATAGAAATAAAAACTTTGTACTTTGTGTACCTTAACTTTTTATATTTGTGTCTAATATATCGATGAGTACCTCTTTTTTCTTTTATATAAGATCTATGAATATAGTACACAACACAATATACGAGAAAACACACATGAAAACACACATACACGGATGCTGTATGAACTAACGGTCTCTGTGTCGAAATAGTGCTGTGTACTTTTATTTTGTGTCTTTGAGTCTCTCTCTCTTTCTCTTTTTGTAGGTATTGGTAAAGTTACATTTCCAGGTGACATTGATTTTGATTCTTGTTCTAAAGCTCTCTGTGTTTTGGCCACTGTAAATGCAGCTGTCATCAGAATGAATCTGTACATTTAGTACTCTCTCAAGTTGCTATTAATAAGATGTTAAAATGAAATGGGCTGTCTTTCTATAAACACCATCAAATGTTTGTAAAATGATTATGGGGTGTTATTTGGACTGGGACAATGATATTGAAAATAAAAGTCATTCAAAAAAGAAAGGCACTGTATGCTGGCATATTACTGCTGATTGTTTCTTGAAATCGTTTATTTCACGTCCTATTTATCCAGCGCTCTTTGCGAAAATTGCATTCGGTGAACAGGATTGTTGGTAGCCTCTAACATTTAGTTTTTTCCTATAGATTGAACCAGATGAGATTTTTTGGATAGCTAAACCATCAGGACTAATCCTAAGACATAAAGAGTCCGACCAGACTTTTACCAGATGGACCGCTGTATGATTTCCCATAAAATATGACGTCGTGTTCCCATTTATCAAAAGACTAGGCTAAACAAAGCCTAATGAGCAGCATTTCTCTGATGATGATCAAGATGAAAAATGAAAACGCTCCATCACGCTCCAAGGAACAACAGGAGGCAGAGAGACAGAGAGAGATTGTGAAAAGGATTGTGCCGTGAAATCAACACGACAATGTGCCAAAATATTGTCCATATTGATGGATACCCCAATAAGCAGAAGTCTACGTAAAGTTGCTCATTAAAGTCCTACAGTTCAATGAAAGTGCCAGACAGGAACTTCAAGGGGGCTCAGATTTGATAAGATTCTATATAAAATGAATCAAATCGAATCTAATTGATTTCATTTGATCCAAACCTATAGAATATACTCAATAAAACTGAGGTAATAATTTGCACTCAGTTTGTTTGGGATGATTTCATCCCATGTGCTGAGTAAAGATTGCATTCAACTGCTATGACACGCTAAAAGAAATTAGGGAAAGTCTTATATTTGTTAATACATTATTACTGATTATTATTGTAGCTAGCATAGTCAATGAACAAGTAGTTACTTCCCTAGTAAAAAGTAATATATTTAAAATACTTTTATTTCATACTAAGTATAATTCAAATCCATTAACATATTTACTGATATGTCGCTCAAGACTTGCTGATTTAAAAATTATAATTAAACTTTATTTGGAGTACTTGTGCACAATGCACATTTCTTAATATTAAGCCTAAAATGTGTTTTAATGCCACTATTGATGAGGACTGTGTGATCTTTGAGTAATATCGGTCTTTAAATGCAAGATGTTTACTTGCAATAGTTCCACTTTAGCACAATCAAATATACTTCAGTATATCTTCATACTGAAGTTGAACATCATCACTACTTCTGCACAATTAGTGCATCAAGTACAAAACTGGTTGTTCCAATTTAGCAAATGTTTACTAGTTTAGTATACTAAAAGTACAATTGCAGGGTTTTTTATATAAATATCTAAATGTATTTGTAGTATACTTCAAATACATTTTAGTATATTTATTTATCAATAGGGTTGTCACTGCACTAGCATTAATACAGCAACTGCTCATAGAGAGAAGCAACACTACAAACTTATTCAAACTTTTAAGCCCACAACCTAACAATAAGCTCTACTCTTCAACACAATGAGTAAAATTCATCCTGACAAACTTTTTAAACGTCAAACATAACTGAACATTAACAGCTCTTACTTAAATACACGCTGAGTAACACTTACAGTTACTCTCCTGATCCAGCAAAATGTAAAGCATGCTGGGAACTAAAAATTCCAATGTAACTTTTACATATTTACATAAATTGGACAATTCAAACTAAATGTTTAGAAATGGTGCATTATAACTAGGGTTGCAAAAAGGTGGAACATTTCCAGTAAATTTCGGAAACGTTCCAGAAATTTTGGAAACTTTCCAGGATTTTTTGGAATCTTCCAGGGATTTTTGCAAAGTTTCCAGAAATCGTCCACCCCTTTGCAACCCTAATTATAACCATATTAAACTAACAGCAAAAACATTTTTGGAGACTACGGCATATTCTCTCCCATCATTTCTAGGTATTTTAGTTCTAACCGTTTGATAAATGTTTGTCAGACAGAACGCTCTCGTCACCGCTCTTATCTGATGTCCCCATCTGAATGGGATGCTTTAATCTGATTGGTTCTCTTGACAGAGCGCTTCCTCTCTGGGGCGTTGAGAGTGAGAACAGGAGATGAACACCTGCTGTCAGAGCCGCTTACATCTCTTGGAGCTTCAGACAGCAGACGATCCCACAGCCCCACAAAAGCATCAAGCCGACACCAAACCGGCTCACATCCACAACCCTTGCTTATTTATTGATCAGTTTTTGCCACAAACAACTAATGGGCTGTACATTCAGGTGAATGGCAAACAAAGCAACTGATGATGAGATCTGAATGGCATAAATTGCATCTTTATTGCCAACACTCCCATCAGTCCGCTGCTCAGATCTTCATTAACGGTGCAGCGGTGGTTCAGCGCTCTCTCCAGCGGGACTCCAGTCGCTCCTGTGACCGGGGTACTAACACGCCTACTCGCCTACATTTGCATTAGCTTCAGCTTTCCATTTCTCTCTGTCATACACGCCAAAAATAAATATTGAAAGGCTTTGTAATCATGACAAGTGTATTTGTGTTGCTAAAGCAATTACCTGTGATAAAATCAAGGTAAATATTACAAAACATAAAAGCAAATTGTGTTTCTCTCTCACGTTGCCTCTTGTTGCTCCTAAGGAAGCCTCACTGCATTGATATGAGGCTGTTCTGATCCCTAGCTTGCCTGACACTCACACACAAGCACATTCCGGGTTCTCTATTCACACACACACAGATACATGGATACCGACTGACAGCCACACTTGCATCCCTTCCACCCCTTGACAGCTGCATACACACTCCAGACTAGCTGACAAAAGGCCATCATCAAACACAAACACACATACTCGCTCACTCACTCACAGAAGACATGACAGACTTCTGCAGAAATGTGTACTTCACACACTTCTGTGCTCACTGACTTCATCACACACACTCTGTTCCAGCTGTTAGTCTATTAATTGTGATTATGCAGGCAGTGCCCACGTCCTCATCACAGCGAGGACAGCAGCTGTAAGATGGAGCTGGAATACCTTCAGCCCACTGGAGCTGCTGTCACTCTCGCTGTCTTCCTGACAGTCACGCCCTGCCGCTTCACAGACTGTCCTTCACACGCACATCCTCTAGCATCTACTCTTCCACATTTTCTTCCACCGTTCTCCATCGTTATTTTAGAATCTGTTGTTGCAGCATTTCAGAATCTCTATTACTGATATAGAATCTCCTCCATCGTTACTGTGCAATACAGTATTATAATAGTTCTGGCATAAAATCTATTATAGAAATAATATATCAATGTTGAAATAAAATATGTTATAAAGTTTTTGTAAGATCCCCAAATATGATAACCTTGGTGTTATATAGGCAGCTATATATTTCATGCATAGACTGATATTTACAGACAGGTTTGTTTGCAATATTAAATCGTTTTAATATGAGCTTTGTAGAATGGATTTTATATTGTTTCTATAATAAAGCCAAGCCAAGCCAAAAAAATAAATAAAACAAATTATCTAAAATATTCAGAATAGCTTAATAGCAGTTAGATAGTAAATTTTTCTACCTTTAAAGTCACGATGAAAAAAGCTTTGATTCCATCCATTGATTGCTGAATGCATGGAGGAAGTTCAAAATTTACTGAACTTCTGAGAGTAGTCTGAAGATTGAAGTTATGATTAAAAATTATGAGGAAAAAAATAATGCTAAAATTGAAATCCATCTATGAATTGTTTGCTATAAGTTCAATAACATGTATTTAGAAATTAGGTGAAATTATTGAAATTAAGTGAATTATTTCACTTTAATTAGAATACTGTTAAATGCATAAACCTGAAAATATATATTTTTAATTTAAATTCAAATTTAATTTGAATAGCCATCTTCACCACAAATATCAAAACAGTTTGACCTTGACCAGATGACCAAAAACACCCAGAAAAATCAACACATTTTGTTGTACATGTGCAGGAACTATGTGGAGATTTGCTTTTTATTTCATCCTGTTATGTGATTTGATTCAATTTTTTTTTTTTTTTTTTTTTTTTTTTATGCTGCTTGAAAGTCTCTGCACATCCCAATAGCAATCACTAAATTAAGTGGTCTAAATGTATTTATATATATTTACATCATCCGTGGAAGGCGTAGAAACATTACATTTTCATCCAATCATATTCTTCGGCCCGAGGACTACGATAGGCTTTTCTACCTGCCTGTCAGCATACGCACTTTATACTGTAATGTTTTCTCACCAGTAAATGAGACATGAGGTAATCTGACAGCATTGTGTTTAATGCTCCACCAACACCGTCTCTCATCGTGTCGCTGGTTAACCTCTGATCTGCCTGTGTGCGCGTTCATGTGTTTTGGAGGAGGTGTGACTTTGGAGAGTGATTTGCAGGGAAAGGGGGATCTTATGCATTCAAAGCCCAAAATCGCCTACCCTATTTTTAATTAAACTAAGGTAGAATGCAATCACTGATTAGTCAAATGATTTCTGACCAGTCTTTAGAAAGCAGAATGAAAATAACATTAACAGTAGTAATACTAATTTTCACGTGTTGTACTTTAATTTAAAAGCGTAGCATTGCCAGAAATACATTAAAAAAAAAAAAAAAAAAAGCCTTGATCTAGCACACACACTGCTTCAGAATGTCAAATGTCATGCTGACACAATCCGACAGGACAGAGTTCACGCCACTACCAAAATATTTGTCCACAATTGGCACGATAACCCTGATCTTCATCCTTTCCCTGCAGAACTACAGGACGAATTATTCAAGCCACGCGTTCTGACCTAAATACATCAGCCTGTGGCAAACTTCATCAAATGGCTAAACAAAAGATCAGCTTTCTCTGCAGTAGGCTTGGTAAACAAGCACTGATTTGCAGCTCTGCATGACAGTAAAGAGCCAGAGATCCAGTTTCCACCAACAGTTGTTTAGTTAGAGCTGCTGATATACAGTTAAAGCGAGGGAAGGACTCTCCAAAACAATAAATATTCACGTATATATCCAACCAGCTGTCATCTCCCATTCACACAGAACACAGTGAAGCCTTATGGGTGGCTCTCATTGCTACATTAGGTCTGATTTTGTAATCAGACATGTAATTGCCACTTCCTACAGTGATTCCTCTTCTTAGAGGGGAAGGAGGAATGTTGTGTGATCGCAATTACAAGTGAGATATTTTCATATTTCCCAGACATGCCTCCGCCGGTGTGACCTTTCCCCTGTTTTCCTGGGACTGGCCGGATCTCTGAGCAGCACCAGGATGGACCTGTGGGGATGTGACGTCTTTCCATGCATGTATTAGACTAATAAATGTAACACAAGGCTCCTGCACAACTAATCCAACCACTTTGGGGAAGCATGACCCCTCTCATGTAACACACTCACACACATTTGCACTGTCTGCTTGTTATTATGCTGTCAGTCAAAATGTGTTTTGTTTTAATGCCATTTATTGTGCAAGGCTTGTCATTTCACAAGCCCTATTTTGCATTTGAGAGATCAGTAATCATGTCGGCCAATAGTACCCATTAACTAGAGTTCCATATTTTTTCTGAGAAAAAAAAACCAAAAAAAAAAAACATGAGCAGTGCTTGTCCAGGCAAAACCTGCTGCAACAATGCTAAGTTGCTAAGGGGTTCTGAGTGTTCTCTAGAATGTTGCTATGTGGTTGCTAGGTGTTACTTTTGACCTAAGTCAGAAGAGGCTACTTCAAAGTTTCTGTCTTCTGATACGTAGATGTGGCTTGGGCCCCTCTTTTTTTGGGTGGTCACCAGTTTTATAATTTAGCAGGTAGAAACTGAATTAAAAAAGTGTAATTGCTTGGGAAAAAATAGCTCCCTTTTACTCAAAGACCTGCACAATATGAGGTTAATTTCAGGTCTCAACAGTAAGGATTCTTTTTTATTTGCCCAGTCAGGCCAGTAGGTTCAATATTTTTTGTATTTTTCTTACAGTAAATATTTTTTATATAAGTATTGTATTTACATTTTTAATGAATTTCAATTTATAATTTTTGGTTACACTTTATATTAGGTGGCCTTAACTACTATGTACTTACATCAAAAAATAAGTACAATGTACTTATTGTGTTTATACTGTATTGCAAAACACTATTGCTGCTATTGAGGTGGGATACGGGTAAGGTTAGGGACAGGTTTGGTGGTATGGGAAGGTTTAAGGCTGGGTTAAGGTGTAAGGGATGGGTCAAAAGTGTAATTATAAATGTAATTACAGAAATTAATTACAGATGTAATTACATATAGGTATTTTTAAAAATATAAGTACAATGTAAAAACATGTATGTACACAATAAGTGCATTGTACCAAATGATTAATTCAAATGTAAGTACATAGTAGTTAAGGCCACCTAATATAAAGTGGAACCTAATTTTTTCTTTATACTGTATATATATATATATTTTTTTTTTTTGTTTGTTTTGTTTTTAAACAGAATTTTTTATTAAACAAAATAAATGTTATTATTCATAAGTTACAAATCTGATGGCTTAGAAAAAATAGGTCACTTTTATCAAAGAAACACCGTATGAGGTATAATAAAAGTAGGCTTTTTTTATTAATATTTTTTAGCAAATTTAAAGTAATAATTTCATACTTACATTTCTAATTTAAAATTTCTAATTCTAATTCTTTAATTTTAGCATTTATTATTATTATTTTTAATATTTTAAAACAATTTATCATTAAAAAAAAAATGTATAAAAATGCAAGAATACAGTAAATGTATTGTATCAAATGTTTGCAATAATAGCCGGAAATGATACAGTTATAATTATAAAGACAAATTCAAGAGTATAAACACAAAAATTCATAACTTTCGGAAAATGATGGCATACATGCCAAAATTTGTTAGTCATTTTATCTGGGCAATTTTGTGAAAGTTACAAAAACTGACAAGCATTTATCTTTATTTTTGATTCCCAGGAAGAACTGTGAAGAAATCAACATAACTGATCTCTACAGTCTCCGTCCCTTACAGATGTATCGGAGAAAAAGTGTGTGTGTGTGTTTGTGGGAGAGAGAGCCTTTGATGTTGTTTCTAAGCGTTCTGCTCTGAGGTACGGCTGTAATCCAAAGGCTCTTTTCAAACCATCTCCTGCCTCAGCTAACAGAAGATTAATCTTGATCCATACCAAATTCCCAGAGTGTGATTCATTTCAGTGTGGGCACATGCTGATGAAGAATATCACACGCACCACGCTGTGTTTACTAATGTCTGAATAACTGTGAGTATCAGCTCTCTCCATCTCTGACCTGAATAAACAGCACCATCCCACCCCTTCACTAGCTTAATCTTTCTAAAATGTTTTGTTTGGAAGTGTTAAGACGAAGAGGACTTGCCAAATGCAAGGACCAGCTCCTGGGGTGTAAAAGTCACTTCCTGTGTCTGGCTCTCTGTGAATGACAGTCGGATGAGTTGCGTCTTGGAGCTGACGTGGGTTTGATGGGTGTGGATGAATGATCATAGCCTGTGCAGCGTGCTGAAATGCATCTGCTTGGATCTGTCGCCATGATTAAACCATGCACAACGGCACGCTTCAGTCACAGATTGATGTTAGCGAGTGTCTGCATGCGCGCACCACCAGACATTTATCCGTGTTTTGCAAGCTTCACCTCGACCAAATATTAATGGAATTCTGCCGTAGTGGAAATGCCTGTTGTGCACAGTAAGCAGACATCAAATATAAAGTGGAATTCTTAGGAGATGTCAACGCTGAAAGAGAAAATGTTTGGTAGGCATGTCAGTCTTGGAATATTGTATGCGTCACTGTACTACTTTGAAACTTCAAAGAACTATTCCAATACTGGAAACTTTAAATCAGGATTCACAACCTGTGTAGTCCAATTCACAAACAAATCACTCTTGAGTTGGTTATTTTAAGGAGTTGTTCAAAAAGACTTACTGGTTCGAACCAGTCTGAATACATCAATGAAACCACCAATTCCATCATATCAGCATAGACAAATTAATAACCAAAATAAGTTAACTACAAGAAAGCAGATGCTGTTTTACTCACATTTCACAAATTTTTTATGAGTTTTGAGTGATTTGGGTCTTGATTGATTATGCAACACTTGCTGGTTGAATAGGTGGTTACATTATCAACCACATCCAGCTGCCAGCTAGGGATCAAAGAAGAAGAAGAGACACACAACCAATACGCAAATATTTTATGTTTTCACAAATTTGTGGCTAATTCATATGAATTGTTGGCTGTTTTGTAATTCTAATTCACACGTTCATACGACCTGCTTACACCCCAGTGCCAGTTAGGTTTAAGAGTGGACCTTCATGCTTACATTTGTTCTACAAATCATGCATTTCCATAGGAATCACACCGTACAAATTCATACAAAATCTCACAAAATAGTAAAATTTTCTCATGAGATCAGGTTGTCATACCAACTATAAATAACTTAGCAATTACATGTGAACCACCAGCAATTAGAGTATTAGTAGACTGTCTGCGTAATATCTCCTAACACTTTATTTTGTCAATTCCAAAAACAGACATACTATTGACTGTAAGTAACTTTTCAAGTACAGCATGCCAACTTATTCTACAAATCACTCCTGAGTTGGTTATTTTAAGGAGTTGTTCAAAAAGACTTACAAGATACTGGTACGAACCAGTCTGAATAGTTCTAATAAATTAACTTATTTACATTAATGAAACCACCAATTCCATCACATCAGCATAGACAAATTAATAACCAAAATAAGTTAACTGCAAGAAAGCAGATGCATTTTTATTCACATTTCACAAGTTTTGAGTGATTGAGTGATTTAGTGATTTCAATTTGCACTGGCTACCAATAGCTGCTTGCATAAAATTCAAGGTATTAATGTTTGCCTACAAAACCACCACTGGCTCTGCACCCCTTTACCTAAATTCATTACTTCAGACTTATGTGCTTCTAGAAGCTTGCATTCTGCAAGTGAACGTAGCTTTATTGTGCCATCCCAAAGAGGCACAAAATCACTTTCACTTTCATCAATTAAATGTTCCCTCCTGGTGGAATGACCTGCCCAACTCCATCCGAGCAGCTGAGTCTTCAAGAATCGGCTAAAAACACATCTCTTTCATCTTTATTTGACCTTTATTTGAGATTTCTATTCGATCTGTTTTCTTTTTATTTATTATATAATTAAACAAACAAACAAACAAACCTTGCTACGTGTAATGCGTTAAGCTAACTGAGACTTGTTATAGCACTTGCATACCATTTCTCTTTTGTTGATTTTGATTGCTTCCATTGTCCTCATTTGTAAGTCGCTTTGGATAAAAACCTAACATAACCTAACAGTCTACTAATACTCTACTAATACTCTATTGAGAGTTATCTGCATAGTTAGCAGAATGTCTAGAAGTGGACTATCAAAATAAAGTGTAACCAAAAAAATGTTTGGGAACAAAAAAGAAAAGGTTTCCACAAAGAAAATACGCAGCACAACTGTTTTCAACATAGATAATAATAATAATAAATGTTTCTTGAATGACAAATCAGTGTATTAAATTGATTTCTAAAGGATCTTGACACTGAAGACACTGAATGGTTTTTCTACTATTTTTACTGTATTTTTAAATAAAAAACTTCAGCCTTTTTTACTTTATTTCTTTGGTCCCTGTGCCATCTCTTGAGCAGGAGGAGATACACGTTTGTGTTTTGTTGAGTTCTGTAAGAAATGAGGGCACAGCAGTTTTCTGGCCAAAATGGATCAGCTCCAGACAACCGGATATATAATTCACCAAAACTCCCTCTCACACAAACACACACAAATTTTTACCATAACTCACACACATTGACATTTTTAGAGTTTCGCAAGGAAATGAGTGTCAACTAATAATTCAAACTTTAAACAACCATTAAAATCCTGATGGAATAACTTCCGAGGGTGCTTTCATATATTTTGCCCACACCCCCGTGATATATAAAAGGTGTGTTTGTATAAGGCCGTGTGATTTGTGGTAAATCAAAGTTTGCTATACAAGGCTCAATCTAGTTCCACTGAATTGGCCAATGTATTGTGTCAGACATGCACTTTTTCAAAAAGAGAAAATATCCAATAAAACGTCTTCATATTGCATCATAAAGCAGTCCGATCGGATCAGGCCCTGTTATTGCTATATTTCAGAATCCATCATCCCTCCGATGGGACAGAAACACAAGGACAGATTGGCTCGCTGGAGGGCACCTTTCTTCATACATCAAGCAAAACAATACACACCTGCTCCATCACCATGGCAACACCACACTGAGAATGCCATTTTGGTGCACCTGTCTAACTTCACCTAAAATACCAGCGAATCACTGCACTCTGCTCTGCCAAACCAAATGTATGTATCACTAAAAGAACAGTTCATCCAAAAATGTAAACTGTCATCTTTGTATTGTTATTTCAATCCCATATGACTTCCTCTCTTCCACAGAAAATCTGAAGAATTGCACTTGTCATTTTATTCCATGCAATTACAGTGAATTGGGACTGAGGCTTTCAACTTTCAGAAAGGTCCACACAACTTGTGTGAGGAACGGAGAACATTGCGAGAGTGAGTAAATGATGTGATCTATTCCTTTAAATTGCAGGTATTGACGCTAAGCGTATAGATTTATTTTCAGAGTAAGACTTAGGCCTTTGAATTGATCGTCCTGGTCCACGTGATTTCTAGAGAGACTGCACCAGAATGATATCAGTTATCTTGAACATCTCTTTATCTTGCAGCCGATGAGTTTGCTCGTTCTATCCTCCTAAGTGGGAACAGTTTTCTCACAGCATGAGGTGGTGCAATAACCTCACAAAGGTTTCATCTCTTCGTCACATTCAGGAATAATTCCCTCACTTTCCGTTCATTGTGACGTCAGTACAGTAGATCGTCTCTTCTCTTCTGCCTCAAATGGCTGCAGTGGAGGTAGAAAATGCTTTAGATGGTGACAAACATTTCTTATTTATTTTTTTAAATTCAGAAAGTTATCAATTTAGCATGACAAATATATAAAGCACCAGCATAAATATTATCATACACAATTTTTAATGGTGGGCAGTTAAAGTTAAATATGCAATTATTTTTCAGATAACATTCAACATATATTTTAATTTTTGGAGTGTCTATTTACACTAACAACAAATTGCCCTTCTTGTTTTGTTTTGTTGTTTTTTTTTCCTAGGGACAAGTAGGGTTTCAATAAGGCAGCATCTATTTATGATTTTAATAAATATTATCACAGAGTGAAATAGTGTTGTAATTATTGCATAATGTTTAATGATGCACTATGACACAAATAGTGTCTGCCTTTATTTTCACTTAGCATTGAACACTATTCACATAAAAGTAAATAACATCTGAGTACTGTAATTACACTAAGTGCAAAGAAAGTACTTTTTAATATACAGTATATACACTTAGTGTAAATATCATCTATCTTGCACTTAGAGTAATTGGCATCTAACGCCATTCATTTTTAAACGGGTCTTTATGCTAGAAAATGAATCGATGCCTTTATATTTTAGGAAAGAGTTCTCTTTCAAGTAGACTGTCATATATGTGACCCTGGACCACAAAACCAGTCGTAAGGCTCAATTTTTTGAAATTGAGATTTATACATCACCTGAAAGCTGAATAAATAAGCTTTCCATTGATGTATGGTTTGTTAGGACAATATTTGGCCGAGATGCAACTATTTGAAAATCTGAAATCTGAGGGTGCAAAAAAATTGCCTATAAAGTTGTTCGTATGAAGTTCTTAGTAATGCATATTACTAATCAAAATGAAGTTTTGATATATTTACCGTAGGAAATTTACAAAATATCTTCACGGAACATGATCTTTACTTAATATCCTAATGATTTTGGCATAAAAGGAAAATCGATAATTTTGATCCATTCAATGTTTTGTTGGCTGTTGCTACAAATATACCCGTGCTACTTATGACTGGTTTTGTTGTCCAAGGTCACATATGGTGGTTTATGACATCAAAAAGTATGAAAATCCCTGAGCTAGACCACCTACTGATGACACTAAAGTGGAACAAATGAGCTACCATGTTCCAAAAACCAGCTCAACACTCCAGTTGTAAAACTGAAACAGGTTGCAACATATACGTAACAAAACACGTTGAAGGTAAGTCATCATTACAGTGGCTGGAAACTGAAGGGTTCTCACACAGAGGCTACAGACAGATTTGGCCCTTCCATCGAGCTGCTCAGGTTGTAATAAGCTGAAACGCTCCATAATTCAGCGCTGGCAGGACAGCAACAAAGAGGGAGACAGCCAGCAAAGATAGGCATTCATAAATCACACACACACACACCTGACTCCATATTGTGCTTATACACATACTCAGCAAAAACACACAGCGAATGATACAACAGAGATCCAATAAAGAACCTATTGAAAACACCAGTTGAATATCTCCTTCAATGGCTCATAAAATGGTTTTACAAACGCAATTTTCTTTCCCGTGCTGATGAAACATGCATTCTTTCCTCTGGATAACATCTGGCCGGCAACAATATCAAACTTACAAATTAACAATCGCAAGGCCATCGATTTCAGCCCGCCGCAAAAGGACATGCATTATGTTATGTCTGCAGGTGTGAGCATATGATAGCAGCATGTGTTTCTTTGACACTTAATCTGTTCAGATCGCTCCCTCACAGCTGCTAAAACACAACACACGTGATTTGTGAATGACTCTATGAGGTTTGGCCTCCGTGACAGCGTGCAGAGAATGCAATGTCATGTTAATAGGCCTGAACGGATGGATATTTAACACTGGATGAAAACCATATACGACGGCGAGTGATCACAGAGAGCTGCATGTGTCCCCAGGCCAGCGTAATACATTTAAAGCATCAAAGCCGATTCAGATGAAGATTCATCATGCGTTCTCTGACCAGCTTTTATTACATTGTGGGCACGGCCTGTGAGGAGGAGGGCAAGAGCTCATTTGCATATCGCCTCAGCAAGGGAATGCAATTATGCTATGTGGGGATGGAAAGCAGAGCCGTGACTTTTTGTTTTGACTGTCTAACTAGTATCGCAATGATTGTAATTGTGACCTTTCTGGAATTTCAAATTCCTTCCTGAGCCCGACCGGCTGAGAAAAAATCATTCTGTGACTCAGAGTCAAATAAATTTGAACGGTACTTCTATCGAAGTTGTGTTGCTACAGACTGTCTTGTTTATTTAATTAAAACGGACAAATATTCACACACGCAGAAGTGGATTTCAATCCAAAAACAGAACGCATTTCCCACCACTCGTTCACTCTGAGGCCTGTTTATTCATCTTTTAAACATAGTGACTCTCTTTCCTTGCTTTGCATCAATGTACAATAGATTGTGAAAAGTGGAGCTTGTTTTGAGCAGCTGTGCTGAGCCTTGGCTGCATCTCAGCTGAGGTTTTCCTAATTACCTCCCAAAGGAATGAAACACAGAGAGCGAGAGAAAAGAGAGAGAGAGGAAGTACAGAATAAGCGAGAAAGAGCCTTATGTGGTATATGCTCTCACCTGATCTAGATCAGTTGTTCTGAATTGGTAGGTCACCACCCAAAAATGGGCTGCAGGTCTGTTCTGATGGGACAAATGCAAATGATAAACCGCAACTAGCCATATAATCATGTAGAGTCAGGAGAGTAAAACAAATTATACTTATCTGTGCATTTTATCATACTGTCTTGAAGCAAAAAACACTGATCTTGATAGCACTCTCTTCTGTAAAGTGCTTTTAAAAAATGCATGAACACGTTGCTTTTACAGAAGCTGGGAACCTTAATGCATGATAGCGTGAACCAAAGATCAGCCTTTCAACAATACCAAGGCCTGTTAGCTCTTAATAATGACGGCTTTGAGAAGACAGACACTGAAACTGCATTAGTTACTATATGTTCCAGTCACATGTTCTAGTCTTTGTACGCCTCAGCTTCAGCTAGCTTATGAAATCATTATGAAAGGATTAGAAAGTCACACAATCACAGAAATATGCAAAGTTGCACTAGTATGTATGAGCACATTCATTTAAAGCCATCCTACTGGCATCCCTTCATCAGCACAACTCCACATTAACTTTAATCTGTTTCTATTATGTAAACTTGTTTTACTGGATATTTTAAGTGATTTATAATCGACTAATTCATTTATTTAAATAATTAAATAATTTACCAATTCAATTATTAAATACAAATTAATTCAATAGTACAGGAGGAAATTTAGAGCTGGAGTCAGACCTTGCATTAACAAATAAAACATAATGCACGTCTTTCACACTTTTTGACTTTTTCCATTGAAGACACAGCAGATGTAGTAACACAGGGAAAAAAACATGTTCAGAAAATATTACACATGCACAATTCTGTAAAAATAAAATTAAGTGACGGTCAAGTGGGGAGCGTGTCTGAAAATAAAATGCAGAGGACGTTGCTGCCTTAGGCATTTGCCTGTAGCCTCTGCCAGTCATGATCTGCCACTGCACACAATGAATGATAATGTCATATTTTATATTGCAGACTTGCATCAATTTGATTTGTACAAGTCACTCGGCAAGCCTTTAAATACATTAAGCTACAATTACAAGAAAGAATTATATAAGGACGCAATTAACTGTCAACTGTGTAATGTAAAATCACAAAAGGTATCATAACATGTTTATCTTTCTAACTTTTTTCTTTCTCAGAGCAACCTCCAAGCGGTTGGTGCCCCGGGGCCTTGTAAGACCCTAAATCTGTCATATTTAGTAATAAACAATAAAGCTTAGATTATCTGTATAGGGTACATACCGCAGACCTACAAGTATCCTCTATGATTATGCCATGAATTATGCATGACTTATGAATTATGCATTATGAATTGATATGTTCTGACCAATCTGAACCCCAAAATATCTCTGAAAAAAAGTACAACAGTGATTGTTTCCATCTGCATAACCTGCTGTTCACCAGAACCTGTTCATCTATCAACAGGACACACAGTGTTGGAAAAGGTAATGATGATTATTATGGTAATGATAATAACAATTATAATGTCAATGATAATAATAATGTCAATGACGGTATGAGCAGATTTGATGATGATGACCAAAACAGAAGCAGAGCTTCTGACATAAGGGCACGAGAAAGTGAATGATAGAGAAGACCAATGCCCTGACAGGAGCCACTGGTGATCACGCCGGGCCTCTCTCACATGCCGATTGCATTTATGAGACTGAACTGTTGTTCAAGCGTGTGCGCACTGTTATGGAAAATCTTTTGGCATTCATTAACATGTTTAACCATGCATGCAGGCACTCTGCATCCCTCCACTCTCGCACACGCCAGGAGTTTTCCACACTTTGTCACAGCGGAGTTCAGCACGCAAAGAGTGCAAGCATATGCGATTCAGTTAGATACTAAGGTTTTTTGACTCTGTGCACAATAACACAAGCAATAACACCATACATGTGAGAAATATCACTTTTTAATGTGATAATCCCATGTATTTGGTGCAAATGCTCTTCCTCAAATTGAATTCCATAAAACATACGCTTTAATATTTTACCCTTTCAGCAATTTTGGCTTATTTGCTTGTTCTCAAAAAAAAAAAAAAAAAAAAAAAAACCTGATATATATGAAAATGTGTGATTTAACTGAAAAAAATAAGAAATCCAAGCAAGGTCCTGAGGTAACACTATAGCTTTAGTAATTTGACTGATGAAAATTAATTTATTTCATGTATTAGGCTTTACCGCAACAGCATTTTATTTGTGAAAAGTGCTAGGAGCCAGCATTAGTAAATGCATTGTGACAGTAGAGGTTACCTTGAACGGGCAGGCAGACCTGGTGGCTGTATGTCTTCATTTAACCAAGTATCTGCAGATGCCAAGGAAAAAAATGAAACATAAAGTGAGAGAGGGAGAGGGAGAGGGAGAGCGAGAGAAAAGTTATTCTCTGTGTCCAGCCCGTGGGGAAAAAGAGGAGCTACTGATCTCGGCCTTGGTGATTGTTGCCTCATTCTCAGAATAGAGCATGTAACGTGTGTGCGTATGTGTGTGTGTGTGTGTGCGTGTGTGTGTGTGTGTGTTGAGTGTGTGTTTGCATTCGTATATAGTGTGGGGTGGTCCTCTGAACCCAGATGTTTCATTACCAGTGAGATTACGCCAGGGTTGACCGGTTGTGATGAATAGACCCTACAGCTCTATATATAGCACCACATAAGCAAAGTGGGCCAGTCAGTCATCAAAGTGTGTGCACACAAAGAAGCTTTACTCTAATACCTGCATGGAGAAGAAATCAAATGGAAAAGATATGTTTGTTTCATTCATAAGGGCAAATACATCCTTCTTTCAGAGTTAAGCACAGCTGCGCACTATACCAAATGTGATGTGTTGTGTTTTCAGGGGGAAAAGCAACACAGCAATGCACAACTGCTGGTTCACTGACCTCCTGATGCATATTCTACACAAAAATGGCAAATGCTGGCTAAAACTGTGAGAAAACCCTATACAAACGCATATACAGTACATACATACATACATACTGTACATTCACACACACACACACACACACACACACACAAACTCACATTTGTACAGCCATCTTTGTGAGGACTTGACATAGACTTCTATTGTTTTTATACTAAACTGTCTATCCACTTTTATACTACATTTTCTATCCACTAAACCTACCCCTCATATAATCTTTTTTTGGATTATTACGTTTTAAATTTTTAGTAATTCAGTATTTTTTATCATTTATTTCCCTTGTGGGGAAAGCAGGGCTCTGAACCGGTTCAAGGAACGAAAACGAAAACCAGAAACAAATGAAATGTTGACAGGAACAGAACCAGAAACAGAAACGAAATCAAATTTTATAGTTCCGAACAGAATCGAAAATTTGAATTGGCCATTAACTGGTTAATAACGTTATTTCATTGTTCCATTTAATATTTCAAATTTAAGTAGTACAGCCTATGCAAATGTGACGCTGATGCATCCAACAAGTGAAATGCCCGCACTCAGCTGTGAGCTTGTCATAGGTAAGTCACAATGGCAGTGCATTAGAGGAAGAGATTTTCCAAGGATAGTGTAAGATGGATTCAACAGATCACACGCACCTGCAGCGCTTCTGTGAACGGAGAAATCAGAAAAAAACTATAGGCTTACATAAAAGGAATAGCCTTGGCCTATACACAAAGTATATTTCACTTAAATCTTTGACAGATTAACAAGAAAAATATGTGAGTTTCGGTTCATTGTGATGCGATCCAAAGTTCACGGAAAGGAAAACGAGACAGCAGAAAGTAGTTTTCTTTATTTAGCAAAGCTGTTTTGCTGTTTCAGCTGTTTTGCAAAAGCTGTAGGCCTATCTGTATAACCAACCAGCGTTGGTATTGCCATATAGCGCGCCGGCGCCTCATGCACACACAGACACAACATATTTAGCGACATTGCAGCCTGTTCATTATCAAAATAAAATACAGTTAAAGAAACATATAAAAAGTTACACTGCTCCGGTGTGCAATCTGTTGCGTTCAGCGTGACCACCACCTCATGTGCTGATAGTCGATGAAGGATGATGTCGATGCGAGTGAAGTAGCCTACAAAGGCAATTACATAGCCTAATAATATTTAGCATCCAGATACGTCGCGAATATGGAAACATTTGGATTCGTGCCGAATGAGAGAGGTAGCATCAGTTTCATCTTATTCATCTTATTTTTGGATTGACGTTTTTATAACCTATGGCCTTCACTTTAGATGATTTGTTGTGGAGAGAAGGAATAACCGTGTTTAGATAGGCTATGTACATGTATATCTATGGTTTTTATAATGTTTGTAAACATTTTGCTTTACTGGCATTTTAGCACATTATTTCTGAATGTAGCCTAATAATAAAATGCGACGCGAGCCTACGTAGCCTGTTTTTTTCCTCTCAAAACACAATTTTATAGGAGTAGCATTTTTTTAACAATGACAGCAAACATTTTTAAATATCTTTAAATAATTATTTAATGTCTATAAAGCGTTAAAAGATTTTTTCTTTTGTTTAGTAGCCTACATTTGGCCAAAATCTAGAAAAGATGATGTGACTAAGCGCAGCGGGTTAAGATCTTCCTGTTTTTTTTCTTTTTTCTTTTTTGAGTAAAGAAAACTCTGTACTTTATTATTATTATTATTATTATTATTATTAATATAGGCAAAGAGTTGGCCAAACCGGCTTCAGAACGATAATAATACAGAGGAACGTAGGAACAGAAACGTTAAAATATCGATTCTGCTCGGAGTGAACTGATTGAATTGTTTTTTTGTTTTTTTGTTTTTTGTTTTCAAGCCCTGGGGGAAAGGTCAAATATGTCAGGTTTTACTATCTTTGTGGGTCCATTTGGTCCCCAAAATGTAGCAAAACCTGACCTCCCACACATGGAATACATGTGTATGTATGCATTTTGCAAGCAACAAAATAAATGATCAAAGACTGCATTATCACTGACAGTTGCAATATTGCTTTTTAAAATAATACATACATAAATGAATAATACATGAATTAATTAATTAATTAATATATAATTAAAAATATAGGTATTGCATGTTGGATGACTACAATTATATAATCACTATAATTATAATAACCAGCAGGGGCTAAATGGGCCATACTAACCTGACATACCTTGAGCTCTTGGCAGTTGTAAACCAGAATAAACTACAAACCAGTCCAGACTTTATGCCGCAAGACAACAGTCTGGCTATGCGATACTACTCTTTTATAAACATATTTCACTCCGACTGTATGGCTTGTATGGGTAAAATTGTGGCCTCCTCACCTGAACCCCATACTATATGTTAGGAGCATCCTGTCAGAGACGGAGACACACTGCCATCACTCATCAGTCCTCATATCAGAGCACAGGAAGTGTCCAGCTGCAGGATTCTGTGTGAAGCCTGGCAACTCTCTCGACTAGCCTCATCTACTCAGCTTGTCTTTAATCTCTAGGAGAGAGAAAGAGAGAGAGAGAAAGTGAGTGAGTGAGTGAGTGAGTGAAAGAGCGCTTTATGGATCCTTTCAATGGCCCCGCTGTCCTGACCAAACATATCCCCGATGCCCCTGCTATTACTATTATGATGTACAGCTGTCAGGCACAGCGGTCCGCACATACAAAATCACTTTAGCTCAGAGGCACAGATACAGTACACAACAGCACATCCAAGAACAATAATAAGTGGCTAATGATGTCTTCTTTATTTATCTGCTTTTTTGATGGTGCTTTCATTATAGGAACTGACATCTGGCAAAGTGGTAGAGCAGCAGTCCGAATGAAAGAGAAGTTTTCTGTGGCCATGGCAACAGCTACTGGTGAAGTGAAAAGCATCAAAGGATGGAACGTCAAGGAAGTTCATGCACATTCACACACAGAGGGCGATCGGTTTTGGCCCCATTCAAAGCATCCAGATTCTAGACTTTATAATGGAGAGCAGATCTGGACACAAGGACACAGGGACAATCTGGGTTTTTACTGTGAGAAATGATGAAGGAGGAATGTGAATGCGATATCAAGCAAGCAAATCACCTCTCGTTAATAACACCCGGACAGGGTCTTATGACTTGACATGCTGGCTGGCTGGTGTTAATCAGTTAAGTGCACTGTTGCCCTCTGGGCCCTGATGACAGACCTCATCAGCTCATTCAAACACCCTGGCATGGCTCTGGTCCATTTGGATCCATCTCAGACCTAGAACAAAATCATTCAATAGACTTTTGGACATCTGAGAGTCAGGCTAGAGGAGTTGAGGCACCAATCAATGACCAAGCGAAACCTTGGCAGAAAACAACTATTCATTTAGTGTCTCGCCCAGCAACACCACTGTTATTACTGCTGGAAAAGAGAACGCTTTTCAGTTATGTAAAACTGCATTTTCTTTTTACTAGTGTTATTTATAGGGAAAAATTAGAGAAATTATCGGAAGAAAAAGAAGATTCAGACAAGCCGGGTTTCCATCCAAAGATGCGAATTTAACTTGTGCGCAAAATTAGAATGTTGCATTAAACATTTGCGGAAAAGCACCATTTCCATCCGACGAGTCAACGAGAACAAAATCATCACTTCCTGATAAACGGGCACTAAATATCACAACGAAAAGTAGGAGAGGCAACTGAATATAATAATTTTCATATATAATAAATGACTTGTGCCTCAGAGCGAGCAGACGAAACACAATGAATGCAGTCATTGCTTTCGTGGATGCCTGCTGTTCGGGAACACAGTCGTGTAACAGTTCTGGGAGGCAATGATACAGAAATACTTTGATGACAGACCTTACTCGGGCATTTCAGAATGACCATAACAACATTTCAGATGCTGTGCAATGAGATCGGTCCACTGGTTAGGCAGGTTATGCCGCCCCATCACACATAGTCACATGACTTTTTTGATGCGCATGGAGGAATTTATTCAGCAAATGTGTTTCCATCTCCCATTATTCGCATGAACCCTTTTTTCGCAACACGCAAAAAAACTTTTTTGCGAATTAAGGTATTATTAAGATATATTTTCTTTGAAATTTAGGGATTCCATCAATCGTTTCTGATGCGATACTTCAAAATGCGCATTAAAACAGGGTGATGGAAACACAATGCATTTACATTAGGTCAGAAAGCAGTATATTTATGTTTTGATGTTGAATGTACATGAACACCGACACAATGTCGTACTTACAATGTCGAATGCCCTAAGTTTCAAAGTTGGGGGCATGTCAAAGAGAAAATATCATGGATACAACAGATAGATGGTAATTTTGTTCAAATGAATGAAATGATTTTTAACAATGAAACCAGCTAAGCTGCAAAATATGACAGTACTGTACAATTATGATAGCCCATATGAGGACCATGGCTCAATGTGTCACAGCACATGCTTTAGCCTGTATGAATTTCTTTCTTCTGCAGAGAGCAAAAAGAAACATTTTTCATGTTCTTTTCTATTAAATTAGAATGAACAGGAACTGAAGCTTCAGAGATTCCAAAAAAAGGATCATAAATCTGATCCATTATTTAAGTGACGAAAGTGACGTGACATACAGCCAAGTATGGTGACCCATACTCAGAATTCATGAGCCCATCCAAAGTGCACACCGTGATCACACACCCAGATTAGTGGGCAGCCATTTATGCTGGGGAGCAGTTGGGGGTTCAGTGCCTTGCTCAAGGGCACTTCAATCATGGTAGGGTGGAGAGAGTGCTGTACATTCACTCCCCCCACCAACAATTCCTGCCAGTCTGAGACTTGAACTAGTAACCTTTGGATTACGAGTCTGACTCTCTAACCATTAGGCCACGACTTCCACTACTGAACATTTTGACATCTGCCCAAGCTCTCCTTGGCATTATTGCGAAAAGTAGTGATGTCTGATTCATGAATGATTCTTTTGAGTCAGATCTTTTCAATGAATCGGCAGATGTGGCATGAATGATATGTTCATTGATCCAGTTCTTGAATATTCTGAATAATCTCTAAAGTTCATAATTCAGTTTGAATTACAGTTGAGCAGATACTACTACCGATAAACGTACAGCACATAATCAGAATCAGAAAGAGCTTTTATTGACAAGTATGCTTGCGCATACAAGGAATTTGTTTTAGTGTCATAAGCTTCCAGTTCACAGAGACAACAACGACACACAGACAATAAAAATGAGATGAGAATAAAAAATACACATATGTAAATATAAATAAACCAAAAAATGAAAAATAAAAATAATTTGAAACATAAATGATTGTATATACAGTTGTGCTATAGATGATAGAATGGGATAGAATAGAAGGAGATGCAGGGATGTACTAGGATGGAGGTGTTAGCAAATAAATATTAGGTTATTGCACATTGTTATTGCAGATGGGGGGCATTTAACTGTTCATAAGTTGGATTGCCTGGGGGAAGAAACTGTTCTTGTGCCTGGCTGTCCTGGTAATTGGGGCTCTGTAGCGCCGGCCAGATGGCAAAAGTTCAAAAAGGGGATGACTTGGATGTGAGGGATCCAGAGTGATTTTCTGAGCCCTTTTCCTCACTCTGGATGTATACAGTTCTTGAAGGGTGGGCAGTGGGGCACCGATAATCCCTTCAGCAGTCCGATCTGTTCTCTGTAGTCTTCTGATCCCTGATTTTGTAGCTGAGCCAAACCATACAGTTATTGAAGTGCACAGGACAGACTCAATGACGGCTGAGTAGAACTTTTGCATCAGCTCCTGTGGCAGGTTAAACTTCCTCAGCTGGCGAAGTAAGTGCAACCTTTGTTGGGCTTTTTTTTTTTCTTTTCTTTTTTTTACAATGGAGTTGATGTGAGTGTCCTACTTCAGGTCCTGGGAGATGGTGGTGCCCAGGAACTTGAATGTCTCCACTGCAGTCACAGTGCTGTCTATGATGGTGAGTGGGGAGAGTGCAGGGGGATTTCTCCTGAAGTCCACGATCATCTCCAATGTTTTGAGCGTGTTGAGCTTCAGGTTGTTTAGACTGCACCAGACAGCCAGCTCTTTAGCCTCCTGTCTGTAAGCAGACTCATCACCGTCCTGAATGAGGCCGATGAGTGTGGTGTCGTCTGCAAACTTCAGGAGCTTGACAGAGAGGTCTTTAGAGGTGCAGTCGTTGAGGGAGAGGGAGAAGAGCAGTGGGGAGAGAACACATCCCTGAGGGGCACCAGTGTTGGTGGAGCAGCTGTTTGACATGAATTTCCCCAGTCTCACTAGTTGCTGCCTATCTGTCAGAAAGCTGGTGATCCACTGACAGATAGAGCTAGGGACAGAGAGCTGGGTTAGTTTGGTCTGGAGGAATGTAGGGATGATGGTGTTGAAGGCCGAACTAAAGTCCACAAAAAGGATCCTCACATAAGTCCCTGACTTGTCCAGGTGTTGCAGGATGTAATGCAGTCCCATGTTGATTGCATCATCCATGGACCTGTTTGCTCCGTAAGAAAACTGCAGGGGGTCCAGTAAGGGTCCAGTGGTGTCCTTAAGATAAGCCAGAACCAATTTTTCAAATGACTTCATGACGACAGATGTTAGAGCCACAGGTCTGTAGTCATTAAGTCCTGTTATCTTGGGTTTCTTTGGAACAGGGATGATGGTGGAGCGTTTGAAGCAGGAAGGGACGTCACACAACTCCAGAGATCTATTGAAGATCTGTGTGAAGATGGGGGCCAGCTGGTCAGCACAGGTTTTCAAGCAGGCTGGTGTCACACTGTCTGGGCCTAGTGCCTTCCTTCTCCTGTTCTTCCTGAAGACCTGGCGCACATCTTCTTCACTGATCTGAAGTACAGGAGTGGGGGAGAGGGGGGTTGCTAGAGGTGTTAACGTTGTGTAGATAGATGGTCAGGACGGGTGTGGGGGGTTTCAAATCCACAATAAAACTCATTCAGGTCTTCAGCAAGTTGTTGATTCACCTCAGTGCTGGGGGATGGTGTCCTGTACTTGGTGATGGCTTTCAGGCCTTTCCACACTGAAGCGGAGTCATTGGAAGTGAACTGATCTTCCAGCCTTTTAGCATAGGTCCTTTTAGCCACTCTAATCTCTTTATTCAGTGTTCTTGTACAAGACTCTGTCCCCATTTCTGTAGGCATCCTCTTTGGCCTGACGAAGGTGTCTGAGTTTTGCTGTAAACCATGGCTTATCATTGTTGAATGTTACATAAGACCTGGTAGGAATGCATATATCCTCGCAGTAACTGATATATGAAGTTACAGTCTCTGTGAGCTCGTCCAGATTGGTGGCAGCAGCTTCAAAAACACTCCAATCAGTAAGGTCAAGACAGGCTTGTAAAACCCGCTCTGTCTCGTTGGTCCATCTCTTTACAGTCTTTACCACAGGTTTAGCAGATTTAAGTTCTTGCCTGTAGGTTGGTATAAGATGAACCAGGCAGTGATCAGAGAGCCCCAAAGCTGCCCGTGGAACAGAGTGATGTGCATTCTTTATTGTGGTGTAACAGTGATCCAATATATTACTTTCTCTGGTGGGATATGTAACATGCTGTCTGTATTTTGGCAGTTCACGTGAGAGATTTGCTTGATTAAAGTCTCCGAGAATGATTAAAACAGAGTCTGGGTGTTGTTGTTTTGTTTCTGTGATCAGATCAGCCAGTTTCTGTAAAGCTGAGCTCATGTGCGCTTGCGGAGGAATGTAAACACTCACAAGAATGAACAAGCAAAACTCCCATGGCGAGTAGAAAGGCCTACAGTTAATGAAGAGAGCTTCTAGATCTGAACAGCACATCTTCTTTAACACTCTTACACTTGTACACCACCTCTCATTGATGTAGAAGCATGTCCAACCGCCGCGCAATTTCCTTGTTGATTCTGCATCACGTGCGGCACCATCTTGACGTTTTTAATCTCAAAACTGTAACCACAACACCAAGCTGCTATTTCGAAATTACACACAAAGCAGCAGTTTGCAGTAGCTGATGCTGAAGGACACCACTGGTATCAGTGTTTCTTCCCAGGATGCAGATTCAATAACTTTAGCACTCTGTCATCTCCCCAGCCAAGCCTGTTGTCACAGGTGACTGATTGGCAGTTAAATCTCCATGTATGCACGTGCGAGCTGAGCTTTAGTGCATGAATTATACAGTATCTCCTATGTCAATGTAATCTTTAGAAAGCATTATTTGCATATGCATCAGACAAGCTTGCAGATATATGACTTTAGGACAGCAGAAAAACACTAAACAATGAATGGCTTCCACACAGAGACACACGTACACAGATGATAAGAACAGAAAGAACAGCTCTTCACCTAAAGGGCACAGAGTCTGTAGAAATGAGGGTAACTCACTTGTGAGGAGGATCGAGCTCTTGAGAGGAATTTTCTGTAATATTATGAGCTTTTGGAAAAGGGCACCGCATTCTATCCATTGACTGGCTGCTCTTGGATATCTGTGATAAACTGCTATAACCTCTATGAGCTGTTTCCAAAAGCACTGCTAAACTGCTACTACATGACCTTTTCCTGAAGGCCAAACATCACGTCTGTAGATACACAGAAGCCATTATGACACTAATAATGTGCCTCGGAAACAGACGAGTCAAAGAAAGCTCACCCTTGATTTACTGCCTCGCCTCTGGGATCAAATAAATGATGTCTGTTTATCTATCAATTTGTCAGACACTTGTTGAGGAACAATGCCCAGATGGAGCCCGGTGAATTATCTGGGAGGTTTTCAAGGTTTAACACCATTAAAACAATCTTTTCACCAGCCGCCTTATGGGGTTAATTTTCGGGTCATACATTTCTTGGCCTTTCTGCTAATGCAACCTCCGCTCCCATCTGGACTGATCCATTTTCTGCTGATAATCTCAAACAATCACACGATTCTTCCTCCAACATTTCCCACCCTCAAACACACTGCTTCTGCCAGAGAGCCCATTCTGCTTATTAAAGTTCAAAGCCAACAGGACGCCCATGCACTGTTTAAGAACACGTCGCCTGTAAAGAAGAATAAATAACTACTGGTAGATCACTTACCTCTGTTGTTTTTAATGCTGTTAGATGGAGATGCTAAAGCACAGAGGCATGACTGGGTCAGTGCGCTTTCTACTTGCTGGGAGAGATGGGTGCTTCAGTACTAGTGGCTTTAAAGAGTGAGTTGAAAAAAATAAAAGCTAATTTGCTAATGTAAGCTGTTCAAACATTTTGAAGTATATCAAGTATCAGAAGGTTAATGTTCATATACTTAATGTTCAAAGAGAGTTTATGTGTGTAATTTAGACTAAGGGCTCTAAGATAATTTAAGCATGCTCTTTAAATGCTCTTTTATTAAGACATTTTATTAAAATATTTACACACATTTCTCATGGTCACTTAAAGGGTAATTAACTTTTATTAGCTTGGTACAAAGGGCACTAAAAATCTTTTATTTCACATTTCAAGTAAAGAATCAGGTGTCTGGAGGACAAAGATGAAGATGGTGGAGCAATAAATAAATATATAGTATCGAATAGCAGTTTGCTTACCATAATGCCATTTCTGCCTCAATGCTATATAGAGTGGCCCCAAAATGTTTTTGGACACTTACTATTAGCCACATTAAAATGTCTGGTGTTATAGTGATTTTGTCAAGCTTTAGTAGAACAATGTCCATAATTAATGTGAAAAACATTTAGTTTTTAAGGAAAAACCTTTAAGAAAAACAAGCAAGAAATGAATACTTTTATTCAGAAAGCATGTAATGAATTGTAGCAAATATATTTATAATGTTAAAAATGTATATATTTTAAATGAATGCTGTTATTTTGAACTTTCTAATAAAGACAAAATGCATCATGACCATGACTACTACTTAAAAAAAAAAATTAACATTTTAAAAATCCCCAAACTTTCTGAACGGTAACTTTGGACATCTGCCACTAATGTTTGACAACCAGGAAGTATCTGGTCTTTTTCAGCAAACTTATTATTATAATTTCTTTTTTGCAAAATGTTTTAAGCGCTTGTGTTTTAAAATAAATGTCACTAGATTTTATGTTTTGTTATATAATGCAGAGACATTTTGTGTACCCATACTGGGAAAATGTTTTTGTGACCACTGTAAATTCAACTCTATTTATAGAAAGAGAAATATACAGCTCAGTCAAAAGCGAACAATAACTTCTGAATAACCTGCTAGGAATATGATTTTTATTATTTTTTTTACCAAAGCCAGGGAGTAGAAAGTGGCTTAAAAGAACAAAATGGATCTCCAGACAAATGTCATCAGTACCGCTACCTGGAGACCACTTTCCTTTACTTATGAAACACAGTTTCACCTTCCTCAGCTTGAGTACAATTTCCTCCAACCGAGTGTTTGTTTTTTTAAGCGTCTATTCAGTGCACTTCACCATTTGCAGAATTTTACTTGTTCATTTCCAAATGTTACTGACTGCTGCTTCTCATGTTTTTTTATGATTTGGAAGCACAATAAATTCTCAAATGTCTATTCTGACTGAACTTGTTTGGCTGACAAATGCACAGATCATTTTTGGCTAAAATGGTTTAATTAAACAAACAAACAAAAAAACATGTAGGGAAAAAACATACATAAACCCAAGGTGATTTGTTAAATGCCATTGGAATACTGCTAGACATGCTTTATTTAGTTGATCTGAACAGACAAAATTGTGTTCAGAATAATAAAGAGTCTTGCTCATGACATTTCAATGTAATGCAGAGTAGAACACTAGCGTTTTGACATACAAAAGCCTTTTGTGTTGTTCTACCTACTACTATTCTCAGCCAAAAATCCACATAACACATACTATGACATGGTGTCACACTCCACACAAATAATAAACAAACCTGCCCTGCTGTCTGTGAGTCTCAACGTCTATATAAGAGATATGGATGTTCCTGCCTCCTCGTTCTCCTTCCATGTTTACTTAGAGTCTCTCTTTCATTTTCATTCTCTATTTCGTCTCTCTCTCGCACTGTCATTTGTCTCTTATGATCCCATCTATTTTCTTCCAGAAATACACAAATATTATTCACAAATCAAGCCTGCACAAAGAACATACCCATGCGTGCACACAAACACTAACACAACACATTCATATATCATGTTAAAGCTCATTTGCTGTCTCTCATTTTCACTCTAATGATCGTTCTGGCCTTGCTGCAGTGTTTGGTAAATATAAGCCTGGAAACTCAGAGAATGATTTGCAGAAAAATGAGCTGGTACATATCATTCTGTTTCAATCATTCATGCCAATCACTGATACAAACTATACGATGGCCAAAAAAGCAAGTTTATTTTTATTAATATGCTGTAGGTGGTGAGAGACAGAGTTGGGCAAGATTTGGAAATTGTATCCTTGACAGTGAAAATCTCATAATGATGTATGATATCATCAGTAAAAAAAAAAAAAAAAAAAAGTTAAAATATGGAAGATGAAGCTAAAGACATTTTAATTACAAATATACTGTATCTTCATTCAGTACTGAAAAGCTTTGTTTTTTAAGCAATTTTAGAACTACCTTCACATTTGCCACAGTTAAATTCACAATTCTAAATAATTCAAAACAATGAAAAAATAGTTCACCCAAAAATGACATTTTGCTGAAACATTACACACCCTCAGGCCATCCAAGATGTAGATGAGCATGTTTCTTAAAGATTTGGATTTGGAGGAATTTAGCCTTACATCACTTGCTCACCAACGCATCCTCTGCAGTGAATGGGTGCCGTCAGAATGAGTGTCCAAACAGTTGATAAAAACATCACAATAACCCACAAGTAATTCACACAAAACCAGTCTATTAAATAACTGTGAAGTGAAAATCTGTGTTTTTTTAAGAAACACATTTTGTTTGAACTCTCATTCTGATGGCACCCATTCACTGCAGAGGATCCTTTGGTGAGCAAGTGGTTTAAGGCTAAATTCCCCGAATCTGTTCCAATGAAGAAACAAAATCATCTACATCTTGAATGATCCGAGAGTGAGAAGCCTACATATTCAGCAAATTTTCATTTTTGGGTGAACTTTTCCTTTAATGTATAATGGATAATTTTTTTTATTATTATTAATACACTTTTGTGGGTATAGTTTAATAAAGAAAGCAGCAGATTCAAATATGAGTAATCAATAAAAATGCATTTTTATATGTCAGGGGAATAAACGAGCATAATTAGACATGATTACTAATATAATTATTTAGGTACAACTTGTGTCAGATTGTGTTGTTCCTTTCAACTTTATCAAACCGTAATTTCCTCTTCCATTCATTCCAGTCTAATTCTACTCAAATTCCAAATTGTGAAGTGAAAAGGAGACAATCGTAATTTGTTTCCCCCCCATCGCTAATGATGTTTACATTTATACAGTATATACTTACATTATATCAGTTGATCAGATTCAGGGGAACCGGACTGTTCTGTTAGATTTATAAACATTTTGATTCCCTCAAATGGAGTGCCAAGTTGTAATTCAGCCAGTAACATCTATTAGAGCATCTTAGAGTTACTGTGTCATCAATTACTAATAGCTTTTGTTACTTTGTGTGAGAAGATGATGTGTCACTTCCTGTCTGAAACATCTCTTTTCCACAGCTTTGAGAGTTTGTGCTGTCTGCAGGAAGCGATCAAAGAGCTCGTAGGGGGAGACTGATCTGTAAAGTGCAGCAGAATTTATATGCTAATATATGCCGTGTTAAAATAATCTGATGACTCGATGACTCTTCAAAGCAAGAATGCTAACCTTAGACGTATATGATGCTCTGGCAGTGCTGATAAAACATAAAAAGATATTTAAACATATTTCACTTTGTGTTTGAAATAAGCTGTAGAATATGAACTGATTTTTAGAACTGTGTGGTCCTTAATTCTTACGAACTCAAAAAATAGTGGAGACATTTTAAGAGCACAGCACACTTTGATTTAAATCCATCATCTGTGCAAAAAAAAAATTTTTAACCAAATGAATTTAATATTTATGGACAATACAGTTGACAAACTTGGTAGAAATATATTTAAGTTGCATTTTCAAGCATGATTGAATCTAATTACATTTTACAGTATAGGCGTGATTAAATATATTGACAATTATGGTTCATTTGTTCAGATTATATAAGCTGAAGTAAATAATCAACATGGGTGTAAATTACCAAATTAATTACACTGGAATAATATTCCTTTGTGAACATGACACTATTCTGATAACAGTAAACACTACAGAGGAATTCATTTTTAAATACCTCTATAATTAGGCGTAAAGAGCCTAAATGCAGCTTTGACAATAGTTCAAACCATTATTCACAGAATAAATTCACTATAAATATTTTGGAACTGTTTTCTTTATTCTGTTGCATGTAAAGCTGGTCAGAGCAATTTATAATGCACCATATTAGCTAATAAATTGCTTTCTATATGCTAATACTCAACACTTTTACTGCTGATGCTGTTAACCTTGTTGGGTTTTTTTTTTTTTTGTTTGTTTTTTACCATTGACATGGTTTTATTATTATTATTTATTTTTATTTTTTTGATGTGGCACAGAATAGTTCTTCTCTTGCCATCTGAAACTGGCTGACAAAACACATCATATATTCCACAATAAAGGGTCTTTGTTCCACAGGCTTAATTATTCAGTGTGGATTCATCTGGCAACAAGACAAAGGAGACTGCAAAAACATCTGCTATGCTAATGAGGTTCTACCTTAACACTATGCTTGATTTATCCTACTCAATCCATTATTTTAACCTAAATTTGATATTTTGAATTTGCATTTGCATTACACTTTGGCTTATTAAATGAACTATGAATCTAATGGAAGAACACTAAGAAGAATTACAGAATTCTTTGAAGAACAAGGGAATTTTTAAGCACACTGCCAGGTGTACTGCTGTTCATGTGCCAGCTGAATAGAGACGAGACAGTAGGTGTAGCACAACAGGACAAGCCACGTTATTTATTTTTATTGGTTGCCACAACTCTTCTCGTCAAACAGCTGATCTATGAATTTACTTTATGGGGTACTTTGTCAGCAGAGTTCTTGAGATTCTTGTTTTCTTGTGAACTCTCTTGTGAAATGCCTATGTGTGTGCATGTAGGCCTATATGTGCATGTTGAGGTCATCTGCCAGCTTGTATAATTCCTTTCATTTTATTTCCCCATTGTATAACCTCCAAGCCACAAAAACCCTTGTCGCCTGAGGATTAACTCTTTAGATGTGCAAATATACAGTGTAATGGGTATATCACATGCTTATGAACAATTCATTGAGTCAGCTGTTTTGCTGGCACGCTGCTTAGCATCACCCAGGATGGTAATCCGTTACAGTACAGTAGGCCTCTGTCAGGAGTCTATGAAAACAAGATTGAAAAGTTTAATCACAGACAAAAAAAGATGTTATTAACTGCAAATTACAAAGCTAATGCATTTGCTGTCATGGCACTGATCAATTCAAACTGAAACTGGCCTCTATTTTATAGCATAATTGTTATTTTGGAGGTATTTTGTAGTGAAGAAGTTTTAAAATACAAAATACAAGTTCTTGAAGAGTTCTTTTCTTTCTGTTTGTCTTTTATATTACCATCAGTAACATTTATTTTCCATCTGTACGTTGGCTTTTGCACCTGTTCTGGCTATTAAGCCTGAAAAGAACCCGTTTTATTCTGGCAATAAAAAGATGCTTTTTACTGATTCACATTCCCCCGAAATGACCAAAGGACACAAAGCTTAAGAGCTATTTAAAGTGTTAGGGTGGTTAATAGAAACAATACTGAGTTGTTTTTATGGTGTATTCTAACCTACAGTAAATAGCTTTTTTTTCTGGTGAAAATATATTTCAAATATATTGTAATAATATGTTGTAAACAATGCAATCTGAATAAATTATTTTTTTTATTAAAAATATATTTTATTTAGACCTTCAAATGGCAAAATGTATTACAAATTGCACTTCAATATATAAATATTAGATATAAAATATAATTTTGCCATATGGGAAATGAGCTGAATAGTTTATGCATGTAATGACCTGCTAAACTTGATTGGTTGGCACCATTTTTTAAATCACACCAAGAAGCTCTCTTCATTCTGCATATTTTGCTGACTAATGCTTATTACGGATAACGCATGAAAAAAAATCATGTAAATGCACCTGTGAAGCGGTCACATTTCCCACAATGACTCTATCAGTCAGAACACCTGCTATGATATATGAGCCCAGATTTCTGTTCTTGATGGGGTTCAATGACACAGGAAAAATGACTATATGCAATATGGAGCATGTCTTGGATGTGCCAAGTTACTTATGGGGTTTTCACTAATGTAGGCCACATCTCTTATGTTTTTTGGCTTTGTTGCTGTAATGTGAAGGACACAGGGGCGATTTTCTGTTGACGGACTGCCAACACTGCTGGAGAGGCTGGGAGAGCGAGGTTCGGTGTCTACTAACCTTTCCCCTCGTGGCCTTGCTCGGATAGAACGTAGTAATGTGACATTATTCTCTCCCCAGATCCTGCCTCAGCTGAAACTGGGAAGCACTCCAGACCCCCTGGACAACTCCACTTCAGAGGCCCTGATCCAGCAGATCAGTGGGAAGTGAGAAACGTGGAGAGGCACTAATGTATTTCTGCTGGCCTGGATTTAGTCAGTTGGTTTCAGGACGCAGTTGATGAAGCAGGTTTCTCGTTTTCTTCCTAATGGAATTTTACAGCACCACTGGATCAGAAACAATTATAGTTAAAACAAAATGAGACGTTTTTGAGATTCATCTTTTAAATTGAGGGACTCATATGCAACTTTTACAAATGGTTCAAACATTGATGAATGCATCAGTGAAAATGGTGAAAACTTTTGATGGCGAGTAAATTCTTATTTTGTTCAAATATTGTGTATTCTTTCATTTAGTAGCCTACTGCCCTTCAGAATCTACCGAACATACTTATTTTTCTCAGAAGACAACATAAGTACAATTTACCCTTATCTTCAAATGCTAAAAGTTTTCACCCCCAGCTCTTAATGCAGCGTGTGTCCTTTTTAAGTAACAGTGAATGTTTGAATCTATTGTAATAGTTCTGTATTAGTCCCTCAGTTGTCATCAGTGTGAAAAGATGGATCTCAAAATCATAGTCACTGCTGGACAGGATTAAAATATTCAAAAGATGCAGGAAAACAAAATTTGTTGGTCCTGGAGGATTTTTCTCAACAACAGTGGGGGGAAAAATGGATCATGGATCATCTACAGTGGGGCAAAAAAGTATTTAGTCAGCCACCAATTGTGCAAGTTCTCCCACTTAAAAAGATGAGAGAGGCCTGTAATTTTCATCATAGGTATACCTCAACTATGAGAGACAAATTGAGAGAAAAAAAATCCAGAAAATCACATTGTAGGATTTTTAAAGAATTAATTGGTAAATTCCTCGGTAAAATAAGTATTTGGTCACCTACAAACAAGCAAGATTTCTGGCTCTCACAGACCTGTAACTTCTTCTTTAAGAGGCTCCTCTGTCCTCCACTCGTTACCTGTATTAATGGCATCTGTTTGAACTCGTTATCAGTATAAAAGACACCTGTCCACAACCTCAAACAGTCCAACTCCAAACTCCACCATAGCCAAGACCACCAGCTGTCAAAGGACACCAGAAACAAAACTGTAGACCTGCACCAGGCTGGGAAGACTGAATCTGCAATAGGTAAGCAGCTTGGTGTGAAGAAATCAACTGTGGGAGCAATTATTAGAAAATGGAAGACATACAAGACCACTGATAATCTCCCTCGATCTGGGGCTCCACGCAAGATCTCACCCCGTGGGGTCAAAATGATCACAAGAACTGTGAGCATAAATCCCAGAACCACACGGGGGGACCTAGTGAATGACCTGCAGAGAGCTGGGACCAAAGTAACAAAGGCTACCATCAGTAACACACTGCGCCAGGGACTCAAATCCTGCAGTGCCAGACGTGTCCCCTGCTTAAGCCAGTACATGTCCGGCCCGTCTGAAGTTTGCTAGAGAGCATTTGGATGATCCAGAAGAGGATTGGGAGAATGTCATATGGTCAGATGAAACCAAAATAGAACTTTTTGGTAAAAACTCAACTTGTCGTGTTTGGAGGGGAAAGAATGCTGAGTTGCATCCAAAGAACACCATACCTACTGTGAAGCATGGGGGTGGAAACATCATGCTTTGGGGCTGTTTTTCTGCAAAGGGACCAGGATGAAATGAAATAATGAATGGGGCCATGTATCGTGAGATTTTGACGTTTGACCTCTGTCATTGCCAACAAAGGGTATATAACAAAGTATTGAGATGAAATTTTGTTATTGACCAAATACTTATTTTCCACCATAATTTGCAAATAAATTCTTTAAAAATGTGATTTTCTGGATTTTTTTTCTCATTTTGTCTCTCATAGTTGAGGTATACCTATGATGAAAATTACAGGCCTCTCTCATCTTTTTAAGTGGGAGAACTTGCACAATTGGTGGCTGACTAAATACTTTTTTGCCCCACTGTAAGTAACGACATAATGTATTAAAGGGGTCATCGGATGCAAAATTCACTTTACAAGTTGTGTGTCAGAAGTGTGTGTACACATCCATCCTATAATGATAAAAATCCACCCAGTGTTTTTTTTTTTTTAAATCCCTATTTTAAAATCCCCTCAAATCAGACTGTTCTGAGATTCCTGTCAGAATGACGTAGTTCTGCACAGGCCCCTCGCACGATAACTGATTGACAAGGCCGTCTTACCTTAGACCTGCCCTGAGTGAGCTGTCATCCATCCGCCATTGAGTCAACTCCGGTGCAGAGGAAGACGAGATGTCTCCGATTAAGTGACTGAAGTGTTCTGTTGTTGGATGTAATAATGAATATAGCAGTCATCAGTTACTCCTGACATCTAAGCCGCTGAAGACGCAGAGGATTAAGGTTACTTTTGTGTTGAAGGGAATGTGCCGATCCCCGATCTGCCTAAATGTGTCTATGTTCACGCAAATCATTCGTGATCCAGCTTCATCTACAGAAGAAGCGAGTATAAGGGTTTTTTATGAATCTTTGCAAATCACCTTTCCTAATAATGTGCTAGTTAGCCAATTTCGCGGCTGAAGTTTACAGTCTGCTTGTAACTCCACGGAAAAGAGGGGCGGGGTCAGCAGTGCTCATTAGCATTTAAAGCAACATGGCCTAAAAAAATTGCTTGCTGAAAACAGAGCTGATTTAGACAGGGTAATAAAGGTGTTTTTTTTTTTCACTACCATTAAGAAATTTCTAGACTAGTTACGGATTGGATGTAACAAAAATCTAAAAAATTACAACACATGACAACACACCTATTAAGCATGCAACAACTTTTGTTTGGTCTCAAATTTGGTATTTGGTATAAGAGTTTGTTTGTATTGAAATAAATTATTCATATGGTTAATTAAAAAAATAACATGACAGCAGACAGAAAGAGTAATTACGCACTTTATTTTTATGTCACAGGGTGACACCAGCAGTTTTAGTGGCAGATGCTTCCATTGAAGCGTCCTTGTCAATGCTTTTAACTGGTGTTGTCTCCACAGAGGTCAACACTCAACAGTACAGCGGGTACACTTCTGCTGTACGCCAGGGTCAAATAAGCACTGGAGAGAGGGTATATGTGTGACATCACATCATTAATAATAGTCTACAGCAAGTCCTTGGTAAAGTAAATTCTCAACTTTAACTAAAGGACAAAATGATGCTACTTTATTTCACAGTCATAGCAACATATGAAACGGACACCGTGTTCATCTAAAAGTACAGCAGGAGACCTGCTTAGACAGACCTATGATTATTCAGAAGATATGGACGACGTGGCTTAAAAAACTCATCTTCCTTATCTAAATCCCATCCAACATTATAATTAAAAAGAGCTCGATCCGCCTATTATCCAAAGATGTTCTTCTGATAATTAATTCAATAGATAATTTGCGTCCTACTGAGAAAGGAACCAAAACTTCTGAAACTACATAAATCTCTCCACGACCTTCTAAACTCCTCTCACAAGTCAAGATTACCGTTAGTGACAGGCTTTTTGAAACGTGGGAATCAAAATAAAGTACCCAGAATCTTGCCCAAGTCCCCTAAGGATTGCGGTGGCAGGCGCCGTGAGGAGCTTCCACAGACTCTTTTAAGCGGAGCTGACAGGAAGTACTGTAATGAGAGAAGTGATTGTGCCACAGATATGCATCTCAGCGGCTGACAGCGGCCTGAGCCATCCCATCTCTCAAAGTGGGAGGGGAGGGGATGACAGCAGAGAGCCATGCAATTTGAAGTGCCTCTCATCTGCATATTGATTGGGAACTTTATCACGCATCACTAATGAGCGAATGGCTTCGTTTTCCAAGATGATGATAATGTTGATCATCATCAAGGCTTCAGTCTCAGTTAATATTCAGCCTTCTACATCTACGACACTCAGCTCCATTCAATTAACATTTCACACGCTGGCTGCCAATCGACACCTCCGCTGTTTATTAGAAGAAATTCTCCAGATATGGTTGACTGTGCTGTAATTGCATCGATATGTCTCCAGTGTTGATACAACACATGAAAGACCATATTTCATCAGACTGTACTTGTGTTCCGTGTATTGCCATAAGATCTATTTAGCTTCTTTTTTTTTTTTTGCCAGGCTCTACAGTAAGACTGCCATCCTGTATAAGCATTGTATTAAAAGACAATTGGTGATCACAACTGGAGAGCATTAGCATGCACGATAAAGCCAAAAGAATTTTAACACGGTCAGTGAGCATGTTTTGCAAGAACCAAACGTTGCATTAGCTGCTTCACTACACGTTTATATAAACAAATATACAAAAGATATATATATATATATATATGATATTTTACCAATAACAATAACTAGGTCGGACTGCACTGGCTGATAACCGATTCATCAACTGGTAGTTTCTAAAATGCATACTGAATGAAAACAAACATAGCACTCCAAGTAAAATAGTGCTGAACTTGAATATTTTTTTATATAAATTATTATTAATATATTAATAATACCTTGATTTTTGACTTTAGTTCATAGTGCATTAACCAATGATAACAGATACGACTTCAAATTTGAAAAAACTGTATTAGTAAATGACGAAATTAACAATCTAAATACTTCTACAGCATTTACAATTTATTTATTATTGTTTCAGCAATCAGCAAAAGCAATTTAATCAGTTGACCGATTGATTGCCTTTACCAATTAATCAGCCCAGATAACCAGTTGTTATATTCTTTCAAATTGGACAACAATTATTGCATATATTTCAAAGGCTTCATGAACTATAACTATTTTACTGTAATTAGAGTATGCCATTTCTTGGATTTGGGTGCAGGGCGGGGATGTTGCTCGAATTAACAGCTTAATATTAATATTCTTAATATTGTTCAAAGAAAAAAACAAACTTTTATTAAGCCTTGTTTTTCAGTAAAATGATCCCAACAGCCATGTTTTTAGAAAATATATAAAGGCTAGTATTAAGGCTAGGCTATTAAGATTTATTTTCACCATTAGCAAATACTTTTTCTTTCTTGTTTCAAAAGCATAATCTTACAAATTTGTAAGTATTAATGTCTATAACCAGATTAAAGATACACTTTCTGAAAATAAATCTTAATTTATTCTATAGTTTGGTTTCTGAAGTAAATTGATCTTGTTTTAGGCATGTTTAGTGGAAAACAAGACATAAATTATTATAAAGGGAATCCATTTCTACATTGAACTGTTTCAGCAAAGCCACACAGATGGTGTAAAAATACATCTCAACTCTCTTGAAAAACCACAGAACACAATGAAATTATTCACATTCCTTTCTAGTGCAGAATATTAGATGTTTTTCTTTGATCATGGCCAAAACAAATGGGATTTAGAATTATTGTGCAAATATTCTACGACCAGCATGATATACTGTAACTTACCATTTTAAAGGTTAAGCTGCACTCTGTAGAAATGCCTGAGGAGCTGGAAGTGCATTCAATGCATATATAATGATTTCCCAGTTTTTCCATTCTATAATTTACGTTGCGGTCTTGAGGGACTGCATGAAAGCTAGCAAAATTGGCCATTTAACTAATTGGGCCAAACCAAATGGGAAAAGAGGTCAAAATCAAATCCAAAACATGAATATATATATATATATATATATATATTGGCAGTTTTTTCTAACCTTTAGCTCGACCCATTAACTCAGTGGTTTTCAATCCTGGTCCTGGGGACCCACTGCTCTACACATTTTGTGTGTCTCCCTTATTTGACACAACTGATTCAAATCATCAGCTCATTAAGAGAGAGATCCATGTACTGAACTGAGTGTATCAGATAAGGAAGACATACAAAATGTGCAGAGCATTGGGTCCCCAGGACCAGGATTGAAAACCACTGCATTAACTTAAAGTGCACCGTTCATTTAAAATTGTTGCTGACAACAAATATATTCCTGTAATGATCATTAGAGCTATGTAACTCAATGTGAACTGTGCATATGCTGTTTTTACCCAATACCCGAAAGGGAAGGGGAGCATATTTCTAAAAGCAGGAGAAACTTAAGAGTACTTTGGCGTTCTGCTACAGCAGTTCAGCAGGCTGCAGGCGGTTTATTGATGGTTCTTCAAACCGTGAGAGGAAGGCTTGCCTTTATCTCCTGGGGAGTTTAAATGAGCGCTGGGGTTAAGTCATGCATTCATGCTTTCTCGAACACAGCGGAAATTTTCCATTCAAGATCTCAGTACATGGGGAGTCCTGTTTATAATCTGCCGCTTTGCTTGCACAATTTGTCAATGGCATCGGATGTCCAAAGTATTGAGAAAATTATTCATTTTCACAGTGTGAGGCTGTGCGCAATTGTACCTTACTTCCTGTCAATGCAGTCCTGTATTTCAATAAGAAAATAAGGGGAAAAAACAGCACAATAGCATTAAGGTGAGTGTGTTTTTCTCCATTATGTAAATGTCTCAGTTGATGTTATTTCACATCTGCTTATTCGCATGCCTTTTCCACGCTGGATCAATTGCTGTGGAAGATTAATGCCACAATAAAGCATATTGCACTTCGTCTCTCTCAAAACGATTTTCATTGACTTCATACCAAGCTAGAAATTAGTTTCAAATCCCTTTCAGCGTGTCAGTGCTGTCAAAAAAGTAACTGTGAACTCCATTAAAAGCTTTAAACAATGAGTCAGAGGACAAATTTTTATGTAGCGTAAACTTATGACTCATATTGTAGCTCAATAATCGGCATTTGCATTTACATTTACATTTCTGGCTCCATGGCTCCTCTTTTGTGTTCTTTTGTTACATGGTTCGAAGAACTCCACAGGATACCTGGCACACCAAGCTTGCCTTCATTCCTTTACACCATTGTTAGCTTTGTGCATGAGTCAATGTACACACATTTAGTATTGGATGAGAGAGGCGGTTCACAGAAAGAATGACCCCTTTAGGATTCCTTTTATAAAACAGGTGCCTTTTCCAGTTTCCATAAGGAGAATTTTAAAGTACTTTCACTTTAAAATTTTAGGAATTTAGAGCATTGTGCTATCTCATGCTAAATTAATACCACAATATATTTTGGGATAAAATTATGCATTTAGAAGCATGACAGCGTTGACACTTTTACAGTAATTTGACATTACAATTCTTTCACTACAAGGTGCTTAGAAAGAAGCTGCAAAATGACAAAAGAATATCATAAAAGTGGTCCATATGACTTGTGCACTATATTCTAATTGTTCTGAAGCCATAAAACAGCTTTGAGTGAGGAACAGGCTGAAAATTATGTTGGAATTTACAGAAAAAAGTTCACGAGAAGGGTAGCAGTGTTAGAATTGGGAAATAATCATTCTTTATTCTGTTCACCAACCCATTCAGTTGGGGTGGGGGGTGGGGGGGGGGGGGACAGACTTTATCAAACAAAACTTTTTTGAAGATTATGAAGTGTTTTCTGTCCATCCAACAGAAGTCAAAGTTCACCAAGGCTGTTTGGTTATCAAACTACTACTTCGTTCACAGAAGAAAGAAAATCATACAAGTTTGGAACATGAGGGTACATAAATTTAAGTACATTTTTATTTTAGGGTGAATAATCCTTTTAAAAGCTCCAGTTCTTATTCATTGTAAAGGCTTAAAAAAAACAGCAACAAGTAAAAATCCTCATAAGAAAGTCACAGTAAATGACGACAGAATTTTAATTTCCGACTAAACTAACTCTTTAAAGTAATTTTTTACACATACGCATAAAAGGAACACAAATGGCACTCATTTTGTAGAATGAAACAAAGACAGAGAGTGCACAAAACCGAGGCAGCGATAAAGTTCTTTGAGAGAAAGAGGCATTGGCCACATCAATAATAGATAGAGGAATGGCCAAAGGGCAATAGCAAAGCTGTTGCTCACTTAGAAAGGAAGACAGAAGAATGAGAGAGGAGGATCTGGAACTGCTCTCATTTTTATTAATAGAAGCCTATTAATTAACCCCAGAGGTGTTAAATATAGCCCAGACACTCTGTGCAGACAACAGGCAGTTGGCTCAGCTTGGGAGGGGAGAATTGTAGCGGTGAGAGCTGTAACAAAGCCTGGAACAGCTGCTCCTGCGACTGCACCTGAGCCTAGTGAACACCTACTGAACCTGCCACGTATCCATCAATCCAAAGCTGGAGGACTGCCCACCTCACCGCTGGTCAAATGGAGCAGAGGGGCCCGAACCAACCCCATCATTTCCCTTTTGCCTGAATCGGTTTGAAAAGAGGGTGAGAGAGCAGGAAAATCGGTGATAAAGAGAGCGTTGAAGGGGAAATGAAGGTGCCAGATGGAGAGAGCAAC